>NC_052515.1:2418118-2560470 GCF_014356525.2 Nilaparvata lugens
ACAACCCTTAGAGTTAAATATTGCCAAAAGATTTCTTAGTGCGCCTCTAAAGGGCCAACTGAACATACCTACCAAATTTGAACGTTTTTGGTCCGGTAGATTTTTTAGTATGCGAGTGAGTGAGTGAGTGAGTGAGTGAGTGAGTGAGTCAGTCAGTGAGTGAGTGCCATTTCGCTTTTATATATATATAGATGCAGTGTTTCTTAATGAGAAACACAACGACTTTTCACATGCAGTGTGGAGCTAGAATTCTAATATTAAATATTAGAATTCTAGCTCCACACTGTGATATAATATATAAAATTTTAATAAAATAATAATTTTATTATATAAATATAATAAATTTTATTATATTTCATTCGTCAAGAAAAAATATTCAATGTTTAAATAATATTTTAATTGTTAATATATTTTAATATAATTTTCATGGTTAACATGATTATCGTTTACTATTTATATCTCTGAATTTTTTTGAAAGCGATCTGGCAATGTTGTGGAGCTAGAAAAGGATAGCTCTATCTGCTTTGTTGAATGATAGACAAAGATAACAAAACCAATGTTGATCAAATACTTCCATTATAACGTGGACCTCGCTATAGTTATGCTGGGGTAATTGACTACATTTCTCAAGGAGCTATAAATTTTAATTCATTGAAAATTTAGGCCTTACTATATCCTACTTACGTCTCTCAATTGATAATTTCTGGTTTGTAGTTTCATATCCTGTTGCTATGAGTGATCTGTTATGCCCTGAAATAAATTAATGATTAATAGCTGAATAAATTATTGATTATTTACACTTCCATATAAATTCTTGAATAAAACGTGAATTTTTCAAAGTTGAATAGAAGAATAGATGAATAGATGATAGATGAATAAATTATGATTATTACACTTCATATACATTCTGAATAAAACGTGAATTCTTTCAAAGTTGAATAGATGAATAGATGAATAGATGAATAGATGAATAGATGAATAATAATTGATATTTACACTTCATATAAATTCTTGAATAAACGTGAATTTTTTCAAAGTTTAAATCCTTTAGTGGAATCTACGTATGAAGTTAGCACCTGATTAGCATTGGTGCTATCCTTGTCTGTCATTGGACAGAGCAGATATCTCTATCTTTTTGTACCTCCTCAATAGAAATTTATACATAAAACATTTTAATGTATGACGTAGATAGCAGGTAGCCTACTATATTCCGGTGGTCGTATAGTGATAGAGGATAATAATAGAGGTTATAATAGAGGTTATAATAGCATAAGAAGATACCCATATGGTACGGATCATTTATGTTCCAAATTCAAGCCGATCTTTGTTAATTTTCCTTCCTGTACTGTGGCTACGTACATAATGTAATCTCTTATGATTGGCTGAGTCATCATATTCGGTCATCATTTTAATTATTTTTAGTTATTTGTATTTCCTTTCAAGCCTATATGTCGACTACTATCTATTATTCATTTTTGGGAGGTGAGAGTTTGAGAACGGCCACAGTATGAGAGACTACCAGTGTCACATAGCTTCACCAAAAACAACTACTCCGTCTATCGGCTTGAGTTAACATTGAAACTTGAAACATAAACGTCATATACCATGGAATATCTTTCTATGCTATTTTCTCTCTATGTTAGTAGTTGACTATTTGTACTTATATTTTCAGAATTATAGTTATCAGAATAACAGAGAAATGAATTATATTATAAGGTATTATTAATTTTTTAGTGGGTGAGAGTGTAAGAACGGCACAGTATGAGAGACTACCAGCGTCACATAGCTTCACCAAAAACAACTACTAGGACTATCGGCTTGAGTCAACAGTGAAACTTCAAAAAAAACGATCTATACCATGGGATTCTTCTTGCTAGCTTTTATCTGTGGTAGAAGTTAATTAGTATTATTGAGACTATATTATAGTATTATTGGTAGTATATTTAATTAGTTGATATTATTCTGATGTCAGTAGTTGACTAGTCGGTAATATTCAAATTTATTGTTTGTTACCTGAAAAAATAGAAAAAGATGTGGAGGTTCACTTTTGTGCGGAATGTTGAACGCTTTGTAATAATCTTCAATGCTGTTGATGTTACTCAGTTTTCGTGCCATTTCCAGAGTTATCTAAAAAATACATCACATAGAATTAAAAATTTATTTATTATTGCTGTCTTACATCATGTAGCTTACAACGTTATATGTTTTTATACAATACATCAATTAAAAACTCTAGAACAAAAGATAGTACTTATTCACATATAATTATAGTCCTAACTCGATTAATTATTTACATAAATAACATTCAATTTGAATAATAGCATTGGGAAAGGATAAAAAGACCACCTCATCTTTTCTAGGTGAAGTATCACCATGGAATGTTTTAATTAAAAAAAAAAAACAAATATGGACTGTCCAATCTATAATTAACTGAATAGGCCTATATCATTTGACAATCATCTTAAAATGTATGTTCTTGCATCTATAGTGGGGTCCACGTTATAATGGCAGTGGAGAAAGATAGGAGAACAACGTTGCCGATCATCTGTCTTGTCAATGCCTTCTGTAGACGGTAGCTGATACAAGTTTATGATTAACTGTTCATTCTCGCTTGAAATAATAATTATATTTTTTAAGCAAGAAATTATATTTTCAATAATTTCATAATGAATTTTCATGATTGAGATGATATTTTGTTAGTTACTTATTAATTCTACATTGATAAAGACAAACTGCAACAGAGCAGAGCGAGAAGAGATGGCGCTAGCCGCTTTGTGAATGATAGACAAGATTAGCAATACCACTGCTAAACAAACACTGCCATTATAACGTGGACCTCACTATTGTGTTGTGTATTCATACAATTTAGAAAAAGTACTTGCATGATAAATTTATTACATTTCAATGAAATATAATGTAGGCTAGGTAGTATTTCAAGCCCATTTTAGTAATCCAAACTATATAAAATATGAACTCTAAGAAGTATAATTACAAAATTCAAAAAAATTATGACAAGAAAAAATTCTTCGATACATACATTATATTGAAATTGATTGAAACTGATTGAATTGTTGAAAATGACTGCTAATCAAGAAAATGAAACTGTATTATTTTCCTAAGTTTCTCTGCCTATCAACAATCTATAGATGGAAATTTAAACAAGATAAAGCCATATATTTGGATTTGGATTTTAGAAAGTTTCATCTCTAATAATATTATTTGTCTTTCAAACGTCACTTTTAATCTCAATATTAAAAATCAATGGTTCATCAAATTTATTTGAATTATTCACTCATTCCAACCAATCTATCAAATATTTGATCTATATATTCAACAGTACATACCGTAGTTCGGTTTCATCAATTAAATACCGTAAATGAACACTCTTATTAAAAATAATAACATCTTTAAGCATCTCAAAATGAATCATTCTAATTAGGGAGTATAAAGGTGCTTTTACACCAAAGTTATCAACAAAATGTTTATTTTTCCGTCCTTAAAGATTCTATTAGGTTGAACATAACTTATCATACACATGATGTGCATATGCGTTTGTCAAGTTCTGTTCAATCCAATAGAATCTATAAGGACGGAAAAATAAACATTTTGTTATTAACTTTGGTGTAAACATAGCTTTATAGTGCTATATTCTATTTCCCATCTTATTTCACTTTTATCAACAACCCAATAAATTACCAAATATTTTTTGATCAATGATTATGTTCTTCAAAATCTTATTTCAGGTGAACTAAATTTTGATTGATTTTATTGGCTTCAACTAATGGATGGAATAGCATTTCGAGACATTTATTCCTAATGTGAACTTCTATATAATATTAAAAAAACAAAAGTTTATAATATAAACTATTTAAATAATATTCACGATTTTCTCCTTCAGAAATGGTAAATTCATACAACTTATGAGAATCTAGAATTTCAATAAAGATCGACGGAAATATTTTCAGTGTCTAGATCATTTAAGGTTTATGAGACAGATTCATAGACTGAATTTATGTTCATGTTTATTTATGCATTATTTTTGTTTATACTGCTTTATATTTAATCTACTTTGTGAAAATAATTAAGGACTGAAAATTTTGTGAAGTGAACAACTACAAGACTCAACTTATTTCGGACTATGTGTAACCTTATCTAAATTTGGGAGAGGAATAGCACAAGGTTATTTATTTTTTCTCTCCCTATCATTTTTAAGATGTAGGCTATTCATTGTGAGAATCAATAAAGAATATTTTTGGTTTGCACTGAAGAAAATTGAATTTGTATAATTTTCATGAAATGGCAAATAAATTATAATTTTTTTTCATTTTCACATTTAATCCTTCATTCTTTATTTTATTGATTCATACAATATAAGTACATCATCAAAATGATAGGGAGAGAAGAACATTTGGAAATTACTGAGATATTGCAATAATTGTTTAAATGCTAATGAATTTTATTATTTTTTTTTTATTTTATTTATTTATTGTATAAAATACTATAATCATAATACAATTATGACATTGGAGGAAAAACTAGGCTAAGCCTGTACTATTTCTCTCCAAAAATTTTGATAAATGTTAATGTTGTCCAAAAGATAAGGTTATATAGTCACACACTGCTTCGTCACTTGATTTTCGGTCCAGAAATGATTATTATTTTAAAATTTTGAATTTTGAAGGTTGATTTTATACTCTAAATTAATCACAATAAATTAAAAACTTTAGAAATATTGCACTTATTTAAAAAATTTGAATACAAAATCAAAAACCTACTCACTATTTGTTATTCACAGCTCTAAAATATATTTTTATTATTAATAATTTATTAGAATTAATAATTACTATTAAACGAAAATCCAAATTAAATTCTGTATCTAATCTATTAAATTGTATTGTATTGTATTAATTGCTGTATTTAATTTACAGCATTTAATTTGGATTTATGTTCAATAATTACAAAAATTGGATTGAATTAAATTAGATATTTCTCTGTTCAGAATCTTTTCAACTGAAGTACGGTATCTATTTTCGATAAAGATGATAATTAATTCACCTCAATATAAGAATGAATCTGAAAAATCCACAAGTCCTCAAATTGTAAGAAAAATTTCAAATAAATTTTCAAAACCCTTCATTAACCGCAATGCTATCAAGCTTATATAAGACTGGATCTGGGAAATCTAGAAGTCCACAAATTGTTAGAAAATTTTCAAATAAATATTCAAAACCCTTCATTTACCCCAATGCTATCAAGCTTTTAAGACTGGATCTGGAAAATCTAGAAGTCCAAAAACTGTTGGAAAAATTTCAAAAAAATCTTCAATCAACTTCACTCACCCTGATGCTATCAAGTTATAAGACTGGATATAGAAAATCTAGAAATCCAAAAACTATTAGAAAAATTCCAAATAAATTTCGAAAATCTCTACTCACCCCAATGTCATCCAGCTCCTCAGACGACTCAATATTTTCAGCAGATACTAGAAGAATGTTGACTACAACAAAATAGACAACGCTCACACCTGATAGAGACATTGTCAACATTTGTTGTCCAACAAATCCGAGAAAATGATCTGGAATCTCTCTGAACTCGACTGATCGCTAGACAGAGCGGCTCCGTCTTTTATCATAAACAAGTTTGCCACCTACAGTAGGTACCTACTAAATGAATCAGTCATCCCCACTTCTTCATATTTTGCACCAGGAGTTCAGGTGGAAAGAGAGAGTGCGAGATGAAAAGATGAGTGTGTGTGTGTAAGAGAGAGAGAGAGGGATTCAGATTCCTGTATTCCTGTGAGAGAGAGAGTGAGTGGGAGTGAACGAGAGAAAGAGAAGAGGTACCTACTACATTCCCAGATTCCCAACAACAACAACATGCCATATATGTTGGTATTTTATATATATCTAATTAATTATTCTCCAACTGCCATCTTTGAAGATGAAGCAATTTAGCTCTAAATTTCTCAGAAAAAGCAGAGGTAAATCATCCAACACTTCTACTCTTGAATAACTTTGACCATTGAATATTTAGTACCCACGAATGTAATGTAAATGTACCTGTAAATTTGGTAGCTTTGAAGTATTGTTTGAACTATAATATTGTTATATCGCTGTATAATTCAAGTATTTTTTCAAATTGTAATTCATATTATTCAAGATTTTACATTTTTAATTCATGCTGTTTTTAAGTCTTTATTTTTATGCTCTGGAATTTTTTCCATAAATTTTTGTTATTTTACCATTTTTGTATTAATTCTCTATCAAAATCTGATGTATATTTCTTATTTTCTTTTTGCAATTTGTATTTGTTTTCTTTCATCTTATACTTTTAAAATCTTTTGAGTGTAATATTTATTTTTTCTAAGTTTATTTATCCTTGTAGCTCGTATTTTTTTTGTAACTGGGCACCCGCCGAAAAACCATCGGCGGGTTTGGCAGGACCCTCAATTGTTTGTATTGTAAATAAACATTTTGATTTGATTTGAATTTTTCATTGATGGCTTAATCTAATTTTTCATGCTATTGATTTTCAGTTATTTATTTATTTATAAGGTTAGCAAAAAAATACAAGAATCGGAAAAGAAAAAACAGGCTATTGCCTAAAACTTCTTCAATTTCCTAATTTAGTTTTAAATTGTCCAAATATTATAGGTTATGTCCATTCAAATTTCTACACCAAATCACAATCTAAAATATAAATTAGAATAAAACAAACAATTTTAAATTTGGATGGATTAATAATAAAAGTTTCTTAAAAACATGAAACAAACTATAAATTCACAAAATAAAGAATAAAAACACTTACATTTTGAGCTTGAAAATATCACATTCACCATGCAGTAGTATTCTATTATTTTTTATTGTTTGATAATACACATAATAGTGGAGACATTAAAGAGACATAAAGGGTGAAATCGTGCTCTATCATTAACTCTGACACTCTACTGTACTATTTCAATTCTATTGGATGTGAATGTTTGAATTATAGAATAAAATTATATTGTGCATGTATCTCTATTTAACTGTAACTGTGTATTTGTATGGCTAGTCCGTGAACAAATAAAACGTTTATTTATGTATGTATTTAGTACCTACGAATGATCAATATAATTCAATCATAAGTCAACAAAGTTGTCTCAGTTTTTTGAACCTTTATTTTTTTCTACAGAAGATGTAAGATTTTATCCCTCAGTCACTCATTTTCTTTTGATCATTATCAATATGATGATAATATTACTCAACTATTTCACTATTTCACCAGATAATAAATAGTTTTTGAACTATTTTTGACGACGCTGCAGTCAAGTGTTAAAATTAAAATGTTAAATGAACTCCCAGAAATATAGAGTAAAATTGAATTTCTAGTAATCAATAATTTATAGTTCTGAATGAAAGTTATTGAAAATAGTACTGACGTGTGTGGAGCTTTTGGATTTTTAAATCCATTCTGAACACTGAGTGAATAATATTACAGTACTGTATATGATTTATGATTCTATGAATTAATATACTGTATTATTAGTACGGTATTATAATTAATTATTTTCATTCGGGCAAAACATTTCATATTTCTATGAAGAGACAATCAAAATATCATGAATACTTGACACTGCAGTCAAGTGTTAAAGTTAAAATATATTAAATTAACTCCTAAATAGACAATCAATTCTGCAGAAGATTCATTACTTTCAGTTCTTTACACTATGAACTAGATTTAGTGTGGAATTTCTCCATATTGAGGTGAAATAAAGACGATATTGTCAGTTCAACATAATTTATTTGAGCCAAACAAAAGTTTCAATGCACTAAGTGCATTCGAGTTTCATAGAATTGAAGATAACTAAAAGTAAAATGAAAACGATATTGTCATCAGTTCCAAATAATTTATTTGAGACTAGTCTGTCAGTTCCACATTTTATTTACATTTTTTGTGACTAGTCTTAACCAAAAATGCCACTGATTATGATGCCTTAAGACTTAAGGAACTGACAGACTAGTCTCAAATAAATTATTTGGAACTGACAATATCGTTTTCATTTTACTTTTAGTTATCTCCAATTCTATGAAACTCGAATCAGCAGTTATAAAATAATAAGTACCGTAGTCACTTTTCTCTAAAGGGCTACTGGAATATTAAAGGACATTAAAAGTTACAGTACCAAGTACTCTTTTCATTTCATCAAATCATAACTAGTTGAAAGAGCGTCAGCGAGTTTTTACTTTCGACTTACTGAAGGCCAAACTCTTTTCATTTCATCAAATCATAACCAGTTGAAAGAGCGTCAGCGAGTTTTTACTTTCGACTTACTGAAGGCCAAAGTCGTTATCCGTCTGTTTGTATATGTTCTACATTAACTTTAGGAATATTTGAACAATCAGCTTCAAATTTTGAACACATATTCTTCAAACTTTTTCACAGGTCAAGTTCGTTGGACAACAAAATTAACTCACTCCTTCGTCCTTTTCCAGGATATAACAAATAACATTGAAAGTGCATAGGAAAAAATTGTTATGATTTATCATTCAGGGCCGTTTCCACAATGAAAGCTTTAACTGAATTCAATCAGCTGTTGGCTTGAACTCAAATGAATTACATTTTAACAAAATGATACTTGATACAGATTGATATTTAATCCAGTTTAAGATGAAAATTAGTTTAAACTGGCACTGTACAAACGGCCCTAGGTCAGCTGAAGAATTAATTGCATCCAGTTTACTACAGTTCTTTCATTCAGTTATTCATAACATCAGTTGAGGCTATTATTTGGGAGCCGCGCTGATACATGATTTCAGCTGGTTAATTTACAGCATAATTTACAACTTTTACACCAACAAAACGATACGGGTTGATAATATCAATGTGCGGTTTTTACTTTCCTTGCCCTATTACCATAGGTAAGGAAAGTATTGCTTTCCGAAAAAAATTAAGGTACCCCAATTTCTAAGTTTCTTTACGTTTCAAGGTCCCCTGAGTCCAAAAAAGTGGTTTTGGGTATTGGTCTGTATGTGTGTGTGTGTGTATGAGTGTATGTGCGTCTGTGTACACGATATCTCATCTCCCAATTAACGGAATGACTTGAAATTTGGAACTTAAGGTCCTTTCACTATAAGGATCCGACACGAACAATTTCGATCAGATGCAATTCAAGATGACTGCTAAAATGGCGAAAATGTTGTCAAAAACAGGGATTTTCGCGATTTTCTCGAAAACAGCTCCAACGATTTTGATTGAAGTTATGCCTGAAATAGTCACTAATAAGCTCTATCAACTGCCACAAGTCCCATATCTGTAAAAATTTCAGGAGCTCCGCCCCATCAATGCAAAGTTCGATTTTAGATTCCAAATTATCAGGCTTCAGATACAATTTAAACAAAAAAAATCAAGTGGATAAACAAAAAATTCCAAGTGGAATAGATTGAGCATGAGAATCTCTACAATTATTAATGTGCAGTAACATTTTCACCTAAAATTGAAAATAAGCTTTAAATTTGACGAAATGTAATTATTCAATTGCAAATTATTGTTGATTCTATTAAATCATTCACTATGAAGAGATAGCAGACCTCATGTGTGTCTCCAGCGTTATTGCCCTGTCACCAGCTGGCTCAAATCTTTGAATACTAGACTTGAGATGCGCGGGAGCACTAGCGTCAGGTGATCAATTTTCATAACGGCAAGGAAAGTTGTGTGAGTGCGCCAAACCAGATTTTTGCCATTTATTTCCTCTTGGAACTCTGTAGAATAATTATGTCAATTAATAGAATAATTATGTTATTCACCAATAAATACTTTCCAATGCACATTATTAGGTGTCGTCAAGAATGAAATCCTAGCTATGAAACATGTATTTTATAACAGAAGTATTTAGCTGTTTTCATGAATTCTCATCAACTTTGTATAATTATATTAAAAGTTGCGGGTTTCAAAGATTACAATACAACAGTTTTTGAGCGAGTTCTCCAACCAAGGGGTCACTAGTTATACCATAGAGAATCAATAGCTTAAGTAAATATCACATATGGTATAGGGCGTTTGTGTCACAACTTTTACTGTTATCTCAAGCCGATAGTCCAATACTTTTACTGTTATCTCAAGCCGATAGTCCACTTATTTCTTTCCCAAAAAGGTGTGTGACGCTGGTATTCTCTCATTTTGTGCCGTTCATACACTCTCACCCCAACAAAACAGTGAAAATCTACAATAATCGATAGTAATCAACTTGAGATAACAGTGAAAGTTGCGACATAAACGCCCTATACCATGGGATATCTACTTACGCTATTGTTTCTCTATAATAAGAGGGCCATATTCAAGTGTGAATGGGATTAAATATAAAATTGAGAACGGTCCTATTTATTCAATTATCCAGAATTACACAACTTACAGAAAAATACTAGGCCCTAGAGGCTCTAGTCCAAACAGTTCCAATTCTAATTTATGCAACTACGGTATTTTTAGTGATTCACCTTTGATAGTTATACACTATACAGTACCTTATTTTTATTGTGTCGTGAGAGAGATATAATACTTACTTTTCCTTAATAGACTACACATTATTAGAATCGAGTTGACAGTTTTAATGAGTTGGAATAGTGAGGTCCACGTTATAATGGCAGTGTTTGATTAGAAATTGTATTGCTATCCTTGTCTATCATTCAACAAAGCGAATAGCGCTATCTCTTTCTCGCTTTGATCTGTTGCCAGATCGTCTTTTAACGATGTAGAATTGATAGGTTAATTAATTAACAAAATATTTTATCTCAATTATGAAAATTCTTTATGAAATTATTGAAAAATATTATTTCTCGCTTAATAAAATATAGTTGATCATTTAAAACGAGAATGAACAGTTAATATTACATCAATGAACCTGTTTCAGCTACCGTCTATAGAAGGCATTGACAAGACAGAGGATCGGCAACGTTGTTCTCCTATGAACATTAACGTTAACGTTATAACGTTTCTCCTCTGACATTATAACGTGGACCTCACTATTATAACTGTGTATTTATGCAATCTAGAATTAATATTTTCATCAATAAACCTGTATCATCTACCGTCTATAGAAGGCATTGACAAGACAGAGGATCGGCAACGTTGTTCTCCTATGAACATTAACGTTTAACGTTATAACGTTTCTCCTCTGACATTATAACGTGGACCTCACTATTATAACTGTGTATTTATGCAATCTAGAATAATAGACGGTATATGATACAGGTTTATTGATGAAAATATTAATTATTAATATTTTCATCAATAAACCTGTATCATCTACCGTCTATAGAAGGCATTGACAAGACAGAGGATCGGCAACGTTGTTCTCCTATTTTTTCCACTACCATTATAACGTGGAAATCACAATTATAATTGTGTAGGCTTATTTATGCAATCTAGGAAAGGTACCTACTTGTATGATAAATTTTATTTTATTTTAATGAAATACGGTATAATGTCGTAGTTCTGTTCCAAACCCATTTTGGAAATCCCAAAGATATAAAAACATTAAATCCATCTAAGATGTATCATTACACAATTTTTTACCAATAATTTACAACGGAAATTTAAATTGTCAACCAAGATCTCTTGCCATGACACGTGTAAGTTTGGCCTGGAAAATACACTAAAAAATATATATGCATTTTTCTAAGAAGGAAAATCATCCAACAATAAATATACGGGTGACTAGGTTTCAATTCATGAAAACAATATAAGACTGCAATGCTGGAAACTTGTCACTATTGCAGCAATAGATTCATTTTGCCTTTTCGATCTAACGGGTTTTTTCTTAATAAGTCTTCAATTTGCTATCTATTTGTCGCAATTTATGCCAACTTATTGAAAACTGAGGAAACATTGTCATATTCTGCGAATTTCACTGAATCACCTGGGATTCTTTCAATCAGTCCTTCAACTTTATAGATCGGAAGATATTTCTCTATTGGATCATAGTCCAGAATAAACAAACAGTCATCATGGATTTTTTATGAAGAAAACAGTCATTATTAAAATATGTTTGTGGTGTGATTTACAAGAAGGATACAAAATGGCCACCAAGGGCATATTACATGTTAAAATACAAACAAATACTATGAGAATAAGTGAGTTTTTTTATTAGAATAGAGTGTTATTGAAATATTAGCTTCTATTCTCCCATGTAACAAGGTCCAGAATAAATAAATTGAATTCTAATATACAGGGTGATTCATAATTATGGTAAAATAATTTAATACCTGATAGTAGAGGTAAAAATAAGAAAAAAATTTCTTATAAACATATATCCATAAACGCTTCATTAGCGAGCTGTACAGCGTGAAAGATTTCGCCCGGAATTCTGTTCCTCTGGTGAAATACACCGATGCTGAATTGTTTGGGGACTAGTTTTTGAAAAACTTATGCTGGATTCATATGGAAAAATATCTGAAAAATCGAATAAAACTAGTCTGGAAGTTGTAGTGTGAATAGTTTTTGAGAAAAAAGTTGAAAGATGCAAAAAATCTAAGTAGAAAAGCATAGACTTCTACGTTTGATGCCCAATAACTTTCTTTAATGACCAGTAAACAAATGATTTTTCGCAATAAAAATTGTAGAGAATTCAATTCTGAAAAGAATTATGTAAGCTGTGTAAACTAAATTCAAAAAAAAGTTGAATAAAATGTATTCTTATGTAGTACATTACACCACAAAAAATTGCTGTTTTATGAGGAGAGAACTAATAACTCATAAGTTGTAGCTGATTGCAAATAAAGCAAGGATTTTAATAACAGCTGTTCCAAAACAGCTGATTTATTATGTTTTAAATAAGAAAATATTTAAAAGAAATTATCAGCTGAGAATTATTTTCAGAATATTTTAGCTCACTGTTGAACAGAAAAAAACAAACTGTAAGTTAGGCCTACTGTAACCGCGCTGTGTTTTTTGTTTAATCTATTAACCAGTTATTAGTAACCATTCCACTTTGCTTTTGTGTTAAGTATCAACTTTTGAAAAATGGCAGGTAATCTTAGACATTATTCATACTCCGAATTAGCTGACATGCATTAAATGTATGGAGTGGGACACAACTGTAATAGTACTGAAGCAAGACGTTTGTATCAAGAGAACTTTCCTAACCGAGTATGTCCAAGTTCAGGGTTTTTTCCACTATTCATCAACGTCTGTCTGAAACAGATCCTTTGATATCCAAAGAGCACATTTATGCAGGCAGACCCTGATCTACTATGACTGTTGAGTTAGAAGAACAAGTTCTTAATGAAATTTATGAACAACCAGAGAAAAGCACGAGAGAATTGTCAGTGCAGTTTAATGTGAATCAATCCATTATTTGAAGGATACCAAAATAGCAACAATTACATCCATACCACCTCCAGAAAGTTCATACTCTATTGCCATGAGACTGTATTCCCTGTGCTGGTATTTGCCAATGGTTTTTTAATAAAACTTGTTTACCCAAACTTTTCAACAACCGTTTTATTTACTGACGAGGCACACTCTACAAGAACAGCTATCGTTAACATCCACAACCAACATATTTGGGCAGCTGAGAATCCTCATGCCATCAATCCTAATCTTCCACAACATCAGTTTTCAGTAAACATTTGGGCAGGAATCATAGGAAATCATCTACTTCTGTTTGAGCTTCCTCCCAGGCTTAATGGCATAATCAACTAGTCTTTTGGTATAAGTTTAATGTCATTTAGATATACTACTTTCATATAAAAAAAAAAAACTTTTCATAAAAAAATACGAATATTTTATTTGCAATCAGCTACAACTTATGAGTTATCAGTTCTCTCCTCATGAAACAGCAAATTTTTGTGGTGTAATGTACTACATAAGAATACATTTTATTCAACTTTTATTTGAATTTAGTTCACACAGCTTACATAATTGTTTTCAGAATTAAATTCTCTACAATTTTTAGTGCGAAAATTATTTGTTTACTGGTCATTAAAAAAAGTTATTGGGGCATCAAACGTAGAAGTCTATGTTCTTCTACTTAGATTTTTTGCATCTTTCAACTTTTTTCTCAAAAACTACTGACACTACAGCTTCCAGACTAGTTTTATTAAATTTTTCAGATATTTTTCCATATGAATCCAGCATAAGTTTTTCAAAAACTAGTCCCCAAACAATTCAGCATCGGTATATTTCACCAGAGGAACTGAATTCCGGGCTAAATCTTCAACTCTGTATAGCTCGCTAATGAAGCGTTTATGGATATATGTTTATAAGAAATTTTTTTCTTATTTTTACCTCTACTATCACGTATTAAAATATTTTACCATAATTATGAATCACCCTGTATAATTAATTATTATCAAACGAAAATCCTTATTAAATGCCGTAAAGTGTACTATGAATTATTAAATATCAGCGATAGAGCTCATGCTTATATAATAATTATTCATAATATATATTATCATAGAGAAACAATAGCATAAGTAGATATACCATGGTATAGGGCGTTTATGTCGCAACTTTTACTGTTTTACTGTTTTACAGCTTTATGACGCTGGTAGTCTCTCATATTGTGCCGTTCATACACTCTTACCCGGTCAAAACAGTAAAAGTCGACAATAATTGACAGTAATCGGCTTGAGATAACAGTAAAAGTTGCGACATAAACGCCCTATACCATGGGATATCTACTTACGCTATTGTTTCTCTATGATATTATTTATTCCTCATCATTGATTCATACAAATAGCCTACCCTACATAATCAAAAAATTGTAGGGAGAGAAAAAATAAGGCAACCTTCTGCTATTGAAAAGTTTGCAAGAATGAATTTTTATTTATTTGTTGAAATAAAAACTGAAATAGAATTCAAGCTTCTAATCTGGAAGGAAAAACTGTAGTGAATCAGGGATAATAGAAGCATTTATGAATGATAGGCTACATAAGAATGAGTTTCATCAAAACCAATAATGAATTACAAAATAAAACTTTAAAGACTAGAATAATAAGATTATTGTTATGCACTAAACTTGAAACAATTAAGTGATAAATTTGGGGAATGGTAGCATTGATGAAATGTATAATAATTAATTTTCTTTAATTGCCAAAAATAATCACTGAATAAAACTTCACAAAACATAGAAAGAGCTTCTGCACTACACAATAGTAGTTGGGGATGAATTTCTAGAATAGTTTATTTGCCAAAAATTATTATCGCAGATGGAATTTCATAAAATAGAATAAGCTTCGATCTGTTCACAAAACTTCAAGTAAATGAGGGATAAATTTGAAGAATTAAAGCATAATTGAAAGGTATAAGAATAAATTCCATTTATTGGTCGAAATTAATCACAAAATAAAGCATTAAAAATATATAACAGCTTCTACACTTGACGTAATCTATTTAAAGAAATAAATATATTATTTATGATAGATATATTATTATTACAGTCACTTGACGTGAATTAGAAATAAATTTGGAGAATAAAAGCACCAATTAAATAAATATAAGAGACTTATCTTTATTTATAAAATAATCTGGTAGTATCTTTTTTGAAAAGTTTTTAATATGAAATAACAGATTAATAAAACAATAAAAATGAAAATAAGTACAGTGGCACTGGATAGGTCTACCGTACAAACATTTTAAGAAGAGACTTCTCATACTCTACTCCTGCTTGTAAATAGAAACTATAAATTATAGAAACAGACATCTCGTATATAGTATAGAAGAAACTTGATTCTAAATTCAATTCATTTCCTAAATCTTTCTAGATGATTAAATTATCATTTTGAATTAGAAATAAAAACAGTACTGGGCGAATGCATCCATTAACATAAATGTAACGTAATTAATTATCGTCGAGTTCAGTTATAGAAGTAAAAGTAGACTACAACTTTTTTGTGATTCACTTTTGATATGTTTTATTGCGTCATAAATGAGATTCAATAACCACTTTTCCTTCATAGAGCTACAAATTGTTGAAATGAAATGAATAGTTCTAATAAATACCCTCTAATTAGGCCTATATTTTTGTTAAAACTTTACTCTTGAGAATGGAATAAATTTCCGAAATTAGAAGTGTATTCATATTAAAATAAAACACTATCAAAGCATCGTATCAAGAACCCCCATTCAAATAATTTATTTATCACATTGTGTACAAATACTACTTAACATGAGGAAAGGCACAACAGGCTCATGCCCAAAACTGTCCCATTTCCAATTCATACTTCACTGTCCAAATCAAAATGTTGGTTATGTCACTTTCACTCTTCAAAACACAATTTACGCTCTGCAATACTCACATAAACGAGCAAATTTTGAATCAAATAGATACCATTATAGAGTCTAGAATCAAAAAATCTAGAACAGTAACTTAATAATTATTCAAAAAGTCTAAATGATTGAGGAGCTGGGTAGAAAAACGACCCGAGGCCACTCGTCGTGTCGTTTTACCGCAACATGCTTCATTCTATCCGCCATTAAATTCTAAACAGATTGGTACATAAAATGTTGTTGTATCTTGAAAAATGATTGAGTTGTGGGAATTTTTTGTTTGTGTGGCAAACCTGACATTATTCAGCTGACAAGCTGTGAGCCAGCAGCCAGTGAAATCCTTATTTTGTTTTCTTACAAAAGAAGAAGCTGATTGATTGAGTACTTTATTTATGTAGATTACAGTATATACTGGCTTATACACTTATATACAATAGCTTACAATACAGCAAAATTATAGATGAATTTACATTATATAGACTAAGAAAATAATTATTGAACTGTATATGATATGAAAAAAGCAATTTGAAATGACTATACAAGATCATATTGTAATGCATCTACATAAATTGGCGGAGCTTTGGACATATCAATGTTCATTCTTCGGAAAGAATATTAAAAATATCCTCCCAACTAACTCTCTACCATTCTTGAATGGTATAAGAAGATCATTAATACATCCAAGGGAACCAATTATCCTCCAGATGATGGAAATAATGAAGAAGACGCTCCTGAAGAAGAATCCGATGCTGAAAACATTGGGGTGTATGAATTTCCCGAAAATCAGAACAGTACCATGTAACATTCCAGAGTCTTGATTATGGGAAGATACGTCTTCAAGAAGAAAATATCATCTTCAATTGTTCACTTCCAAATGACATTTTTTAGATCTTTATTACCTACTTATTAATTATCCAATATCATGAGCAATATATTATCATTATCACTACTCTTGATACGGGGTTTTCATCATTTTATTGAACCTCTGAACATGTAACAACCAGGGTTATGGAAAAACGACCTGGGACAACACACCTTATATCAATAATTAATATCAGTTAGCCTTGGATTACTGGCTAATTATGAATAACAGCATTGAAAATAGTATAAAAAGATCAATAAAGTTCAAATACTTGCAAGAATATTGCATTCTGATGATATAATGAAGATGTGTACTAAATATTTCAAACTCAATTTACACAAAACTTGATTTCTTATTGACTCAGGTCGTTTTTCCACCCAACTCCTCAATTTTGATTGGAACTAGAAATTTTTGAGCTAAAAACTTTACACTTCACAGAAAACCACAGTAGTACACTGTAATCTTTATTATATTAAAGCTTAATCTATAAATGGAAGTTACTGAGATATTGGTGTTAGCCATCTAGCTGTTTACGCTGTTGTCCATATTTGCAGTAGCAGAACTCTTCGGGGTGAATTACAGCATTTAATTTGAATTTTTATCTAATAATAATATTACTAATCTAAAATATAATAAAGGAGAGAACTGATTTATACATGTACAGGATAGGAAATTCACGAATGACGCATCATCACGTCTCAACTACTCAACTGATCAACTTGACATTTTGCATTTATAGATTCTCAATTTACCGAGGATGGTTATAGGTCCATTTCAAATTCTTCAAGATCTCGGTAGGTGCAGTTTGTCAAGTTTTCAAATAGACCCTTGCGAAGCACGGGTTACCTGCTAGTTGTCAATGAATTAAATTAATAGATTTCATTTAATATATTTTCCTACAGTTACGTTGAAAAGTGGCCATTGCTGCACTGATTACAGAACGCAAAGAATCACTTTTCCACTCTAGTGCGGGAAAAATTTTCTGCACTCCAGATTTGCAACATGGCAACACAAAATACTTAGTAGGTTATATGGAGCAACAGTGCAGCAAAATCAAAATGAAGTTGGTAACAGTGACTGCTGTGGCTGCTATAGTGAGCAGAGGTGCAACGAAGCACAACGCGCAAATTATTATTATTAGATATTATAACCAAGGACAACGAGGACTTTAGGATTAAGGTTTTTATCAATAATAAAATTACACAGAAAAACATTTGATGGATTTCAGGCAATTTTACCCATAATTACCCACTTTTCATATTCAATGGTAACTGTAGGAAAAACTTAATGTGAAATACGTGCGCAAAGTTCCTCTGCTGCATTCAAGAAACCATTCCACCCTCGCCTACGGCTCGGGCGTAAACGTTTCTTTCGGTGCAGCAAACTGTCACTTTGCGCACTAGTTGCACAAATAACTATTTTTATACAGGTTTACTAATGTTTCTAGTTTCTTTTTCCAGTTACGCCGAAAACTATTGTAATTCAATGATTATTTTGTTTGTAAAAATATTTATTGTATTTGGCAATATATTCAAATAAATAATGGATTTATCAAGTAAATGCTTGAAGTAGGCCAGGTGCGTTAGTATGTGTATGAATGGATAAAATAAATTAAAGATTCATCTTGAGGTGAGCAAATAAATAAACTCGGTAGATAAGTTGGTAACTGAGAATAATCAAGCGGAAATTAATCACTTTTTCTCAGTATTAGGCTATATGGTTGCTTACTTTAGAAGATGTATTAAGAAGATGACGCAAAAAACTGTATTTACCAATAAATTAATGGCACCGGTTTGTGGATTTCATAGTTGAATTGTGTGAAACATAATACAATAAATAATATGTATAGCTTATTATTGAAAATAACTATAGTTATAGTAAAACTAAGCATTTATAGGAGTAAATTCAATTCATAATTGAATTGGGTGAAACATACATACATTAAATATAATAATAATAATAATAATATCGAGTGACCTGGCTGGCTCAGGTCTGGTGTCAGAGTTTTCAGGTCGCAACTGATCAATTTCAGGGCCTCTGACATGACCTGACGACTGCTTTTTAGGCAGCAGGGACCGACGGCTTAACGTGTCCATCCGAAACACGGGAGTGGCCCGAGATAAATATCTTGGCCCGGGCCGGGATTTGAACCCGGGCCTCTGAATCATAAAGCCAGCATCTGATCCACTCGACTACGGCCACTCCCGTATAAAATATAAAATAACTTATTATAGAGAATAACTATAGTTATAGTGAAACTATACATTTATAGGAGTGGACAAGACTTTACGAATGGGTGGTAGGCCTACTCATATAGTAATAAACTAAATAAATGAATAAATTCAATAAACTTCATCATTGAATTGTGTGAAACACATAAACAAATATAATATAACTACCTAATCATAGAGAATAACTACCTATAGTGTTATAGTAAAATTGTGCATTTATAGGAGTGGCCAGGACTTGTATTTTGAAATTAATTAATCAGATAAATTCAAAATTATTCCAGTACATACATTTTTTGGACTTAAAATAGTGTGTGAATTAAGTTATTCACATAACCTCTAGACTGTGTATTCCAAATTAAGGTTTAAAGGAGTTTTGGGCAAATGCCTGTTGTTTTTGCCTTTATTGTACCGTATCTATTGTTCATGAATAAATGAAATGAAATGAAATGTCTTACAAATGGGTAGTTGGTCTTCCCATACATTTCAATTCAATTTATTTCCATCAAACAAATACATCAATAAGACATTTAAATTACAATTCAATAATAAATATTCTTAGGAAAAAGATATTCCCCCACATAGACTATTGGTCCGTGTGTGGGGGAAGAATTCCTATCTATAATAACTGTAAAATAAAAAACCTGCATAATTCTGCCCTAATATTATTCTCACTTAATTATTACAGTATTGGAAATATATTATATAAAGAAAAAGAAATATAAATCATTAATAAAATAATTTTTTTAATAAACAGAGTATGATGTCGTGGATTTTTTATTATACCGTATATTATTTTAGTATTATGTTGGAGACCTATCTCCTAAAGTTTTTAAATTACTTATTATAATGTTGAGAGTGCTGCGTCACAGTACCAGAGTTAACAGAGCTTGAATCAGAATCTACACATGAGGCAAGTTTATGAGGGCTTCTGATGCCTCCCGACCAATACCAAGCAACCATGTGACTATCTTATTTTTACTTTCCTTGCCCTATTACCATAGGTAAGGAAAGTATTGCTTTCCAAAAAAATTCAAGGTACCCTAATTTCATGTTTTCTATACGTTTCATTACTTTCCTTGCCCTATTACCATAGGTAAGGGAAGTATTGCTTCCCAAAAAAATTTAAGGTACCTACCCTAATTTCAAGTTTTCTATACGTTTCAAGTATAACTCCATTCCTAATTAACCGATTGACTTGAAATTTCAAACTTAAGGTCCTCATACCATGAGGATCCGACAATAAGAAATTCAATAAAATTCAATTAAAAATGGCGGATAATGGCTAAAAAAACCATGTTTTTCACGATTTTCTCGAAAATGGCTACAACGATTTTCTTCAAATTTATACCCCAGATAGCTATTTATAAGCCCTATCAACTGACATCAGTCTCATATCTGGCAAAATTGCAGGAGCTTCGTAATATTCCTGAAAAGAATAAATTTTGTTAAATTTCTATCACGATTTTCTCAAAAATGACTTGACCGATTTTTTTCAAATTCATACCCTGTATAGTTATATATCAGCTCTATTAACTGGCATGAGTCTCCTCCCTGAGAAATTAACAGGGTGTCCACCCCATCCTTGAGAAATTTACTTTGTAACCTCCTTCTCGTGCGTGAGGTAGGTAGGTAGAGCAGTTTATTCAAAAGAACACATGTCGATATTTTATTTGTAGAACAGCTGTTTTGACAACTTTTAAAAAAATCCTCAAATTTCATAATTCAAACAAAGGAAAATGTACTCTGAACACAATCACAATTTATAGTATAATCGTAGTTTTAATATTATTTAGCCGCCAATCGGCATAATATGTTATTCCCCTAAATTATCCTCGTTAATGAGGCTTATAGATCAATGAGCAAGGAAAGTTGTGTGAGTGAACCACACCAGATTTTTTGTAGTTAGTAAACTAAATTTAGTAAACTGAATAAATTATGAATACAAGCAACATATTTTTCAATAATTGAATAGTAAATTTTCAAACATAAGATGAGACATTTTTTTAATTAGATCGTTAAAACATGATGTGGCAATGTTGCAGAGCTAGAAAAGGATAGCGCTATCTGCTTTGCCGAATGATAGACAAGGATAGCAACACCAATGTTAATCAAATACTGCCATTATAACGTGGACCTCATTATAAACAAGTAATATCTGATGTCTTCAATGTTGTTCTCCATCAGGAACTCAAATTCTTCCTATTGAATCAATTTTTATCATTAAATTGAACGACTTGCAGTCAAATTTCTTTAATAAGTTAATTTATCTAATTATTTACTGTGACAACGAGATCTTTCGGCAGGTCCGCCATCTCCTTGTCACATTTAATTAAGGAATGTCCTTCCTATCTATCAATTAAGAATGGTATTCTTGGCACTGATACAGTCAATTATCTGCTATGGTATTGTATCCTGGGGAAGTTGTGGCAGTTCAATTCTGCAACCTCTCATAATTCTTTATAAAAGAATAATAAAAATATGTTTAAAGAGACCCATAAGATATCCAACCGAAGTATTGTATAGAGAATTTGGCGTTTTTAGTGTTGATACCCTATTTGAAATAAATCTTTTGAAGTTTGTGTATTTAAGACGTTCAGAGTTTCCAGTTATGGATGAACATGTATATTCCACTCGTCGAAATCTTGCTAATAAATTAAAAGAACCCTTACAAGAAGTAGAGTGGCCTCCTTACATGCTTTTGCTAAGGGACCACGACTTTTCAATAAACTGCAATCGGATATATCAGATGCACCCAGTTACAATTTGTTTAAGAATAGACTTAATCGCTTCTATGAAGAAAAACGTTTAATAGAGGTGTAATATTATTTACATTTTTTTGCTGTCTTCATTCAAATGTAATTTATTGTTAAAGATTCATAATCCCATCTTGTGAAAAGCACACTGATTATTGTATAAAATTTACTTTATTGTTTGATACCTCAAAATTGTTATTGTATTATAATTAAGTTGACTCAACTAGAGAGCGAGACATCCCTCAACACAGGTTTAGCCTAAAGAGGGATGCACTGTGGTTTTTTCTGTTACATGCTTAATATTATCATCTATGTTCAATTATTATGCTTAAGGTATGTATTTGTATTACCAATTGTAACGTTTAACCATTATGTTTAATGTATGTATTTGTATTACAAATTATTGTAAAAATGCAGTGAAATAAACGAATTATTATTATTATTATTATTATTATTATTATTATTATTTAGGGCCGTTTGCACAGTGACAGTTTAAACTAAATTTCATTTTAAACTGGATTAAATCCATATCATGTCTCGTTTGTTATAATGTGGTTCATTTTGAGTTTAAGCCAACAGCTGATTAAATTCAGTTTAAGCTTTGACTGTGCAAACCGCCCTAAGTGAATGAATTATTCATTTAAAGCAATTCGACTACTATATAGTGAGGTCCACGTTATAATGGCAGTAGATTTTGATTGGCAACTGTATTGCTATCCTTGTCTATCATTCAACAAAGCGGATTGTACTAATCTCTTTCTCGCTTCGCTCTGTTGCCAGATCGTCTTCTAACAATGTAGAATAAATAATTAATTGACAAAATATTTCATCTTAATCATGTAAATTCATTACGGTATTAAATTACCGGTATTGAAAAATATAATTGATTAGGTATTTTAAACGAGAATGAACAGTTGATATTACATCAATAAACCTGTATCAGCTACCGTCTATAGAAGGCATTGACAAGACAGAGCAGGTTCGGCAACGTTGTTCTCCTATCTTTCTCCACTGTCATTATAACGTGTACGGTACCTCACTTTACTCGTTCTATTCAATAAGAAAAAGTGATAATCTGATGCTTTGCCGAATGATAGACAAGGATAGCAACACCAATGTTAATCAAATAAAAGTCATGTAAAGGTGCGTACAGACTTTCGCTCTGCTCCACAACCGAACGTCACTCCAGCAGAGCGATTGATGATCGACCGGCGAGCAACAGTGGTTCGACCGGGGAACGCGTGAAGATTTAACATCTTAACGTTCATGATGAGTACGTGGGCGGAGCGACTGTAGTTCGATGGAGGAACGAAGGCGGTACGAGGACGGTACGAGGGCGGAGCGTGCTCGGTGCGGGTTGGATGCGCGTATATGTGTACGCAACTTAACGTGGACCTCATTATAAGCTAATAACCTGGATTCCTTCTTTTTCGCAAATTTTGCTGCTGTAAACAGACAAGTATGTTTCCACGAAAGTACGTCTTTTTGTAGCCAGATTGTTGGCCTGTCCTTGTGTTTGTTGCATTCTTATTTCAAAAATAAAAAAAGATGTCCTGTATTTTATTCATTTTTCCTATCTCCTATCTGATTCTTTTATCCTAATTCGAAAATAAGAATAAGATGTCCTGTAGCTTATTCATTACCTCTCATCCTAGTTCTAAAATGAGAATAAGATATCCTGTATTTTATTTATTTTCTCTCATCTCAATTTAAAAATAAGAATAAGATATCCTGTATTTTATTTATTTTCTCTTTTCCTCCTTTAGTGTGATTTATTACGTAGGTAATAATGTCAGCCGCCAATTCAAATTGGTGTTGATATCCTTGTCTCAGTCCCTTGATATCCTTGTCTTAGACAAAGCAAATAGCTCTATCATTTTCAATTTCTCAGAACTTCTCTCAAATCGTTCGATGAACTGCCAAAACATTTATCCCAATTTATTTTATCATTATAAACATTGGTTTGATATTCTTGTCTGTCATTGGATAGAGCAGATACCTACATCATTTTCTACCTCTGTACGTTGTCAAATCGAACTACCAAAACATCTTATTCCAATTATGAAAATGTATTATTCAATCATGACAAATAAAATATATTTGAGATAGAGTTAATATTACCATAGAGAAACTATAGTATAAAATATGGTGTGGTACACTCACACAACTTTCCTTGCTCATATTTGAAACTACGATCAAACTTCTGTATATGTGTATATATAATTATTGTTTTCAGAGTACTTTTTCCTTAGAGTAAATTGTGAAATACGATTATTTTTTTAGTCGTAATTTTTTTTAAGTTGTCAAAACAACTGTTCTACAGATGAAATATCTCGACTATGTGTTATTTTTATGAACTGCGCTACCTACCTACCTCATGCACGAGAAGGAGGTTACTAAGTCCATTTCTCAAGGATGGGGTGGACCCCCCATTAGTTTCCCAGAGAGGAGAATCATGCCAGTTGATAGAGCTGATAAAAAGCTATCCATTTAATAAATTTGAAGAAAACCGTTACAGCCGTTTTCGAGAAAACCGTGAAAAGCATGGTTTTTTAGTGATTATCCGCCATTTTTCTCAAAAATATTAAGGAGCTACTGCAATTTTCCCAGAGATGAGACTCATGGCAGTTGATAGGGCTTATAAATAGCTATCCATGGTATAAATTTGAAGAAAATCGTTAGAGCCGTTTTCGAGAAAACCGTGAAAAACATGGTTTTTTAGGGATTATCCGCCATTTTTCTCAAAAATATTACGGAGCTCCTGCAATTTTCCCAGAAATGAGACTCATGTCAGTTGATAGGGCTTATAAATAGCTATCCATGGTATAAATTTGAAGAAAATCGTTAGAGCCGTTTTCGAGAAAACCGTGAAAAACATGGTTTTTCAGTAATTATCCGCCATTTTTCTCGAGAATATTACGCAGCTCCTGCAATTTTCCCAGAAATGAGACTCATGTCAGTTGATAGGGCTCATAAATAGCTATCCATGGTATAAATTTAAAGAAAATCGTTAGAGCCGTTTTTGAGAAAATCGTGAAAAACATGGTTTTTTAGTAATTATCCGCCATTTTTTCCGCCATCTTGAATTGAATTTTATTGAATTTCTTATTGTCGGGTCCTCATGGTATAAGGACCTTAAGTTTAAAATTTCAAGTCAATCGGTTAATTAGGAATGGAGTTATCGTGTTCACAGACATACACACATACACACACACACATACACACACACACACACACACACACACAGATCAACACCAAAAAATCATGTTTTTGGACTCAGGGGACCTTGAAACGTATAGAAAACTTGAAATTGGGGTACCTTAATTTTTTTCGGAAAGCAATACTTTCCTTACCTATGGTAGTAGGGCAAGGAAAGTAATAAGTAGATATCTCATGATATAGGGCGTTTATGTAGCAATTTTTACTGTTATCTCAAGCAGATAGTCCATGTAGTTCTTTTCCGTGAAGCTGTGTGACACTGGTATATAGTCTCTCATATAAATATTGTGCCGTTCATACACTCTCACCCCGCCAGAACGCTATTGTTTCTCTATGATATTACAAAATATATTCCGACATGACTTGAATCACATAATAGCCTTATACAAGACGGTGAAAACAGAAAATCGGCAATAATGTATACGTATCATTCCCACTGACTTCATATAACGTGAATATCACTTAAAATACACACACTCCTGATGTGGCTATGCCCATTTTCAGCATTTAGCGAATAAAAATAATAAAAATAAAAAAGTGACAGCAAATCTTTGTCAGATGGGAATATCGAAAAGTGCAAAATATGCCATGGAAAAAGCAGTTGTTATCAGCACAGCATCCATTGTGAGATCATTTTTGAACATTTCAGTTTAGTAATGCACCAAAGTCTTGCCAAAGGCCGACTTTGACTGCAATAAACACTCACTTGTCATGTGATGAATGAAATGAATAATAATACAATTATTCCATGCAAGGAGAATTGTTATTTTTATTTATTCAATTTATTTCCTAGAATTTATTTTACACGACCATAGGAAAGAAAAGTACCATAATAATTAACAATTTGAAAGTGGATGATGAATAGTTAACTAGGTACTTGAATAAATGACTGCATGCCAGTAATATTTATATGGAAAAACAGTGTGTTTATACTACCATAGAGAAAATATAAGCTTTATTTCAATATGATAAAGATGACACTATGACTGCTGAAACATGTTTGATTTCATGAAAAATGCAAATGTACCAAAAAGTACCCTTTATTCAAAATTATATATTGAGAATACAAATTATGACAACTAATTTCAGTGTTCACACCATCTTTAGGTTATAAAATAAATTTCAAATAATAATAATTCCATTATTTGAAATTTATTTTATAACTTGAAGACGACGGTGTGAAGACTGAAAATAGTAGTTATAATTTGTATTCTTAATTTATTATTTTCAAAAAAAGTACGGTACTAATTATCCTATTTCATGGATAAAAAGAAGTACCTAGCTCTGATTTCATACATTTTAATAGAATATCATATTATTCAATCTTTGAACAGCATATCTATCCGTCATTAATGAGTTCATCTATCAATGTTTGAAGGATATACATCAGATGCAGGATAGGCTACCAAAGAGCAATGACATTCACAGTCACTTCACAAGAAACCGTGAGAATATATATATACCAAGATGCAGACTTGAAAAGTCCAAGTCGAGCTACCCTGTGATAGGCTACAAATTCCATAACTTGCTACCAACTCAAGTTAGATCCTTGCCGAATAAACGTTTTCTCCAAGTACTTAGATCCTGGTTGATTGTGAATCAATTTTACTCAGTAGAGGAATTCATTACTGCTGATCACAACTTCCTAGTCAATTTAATATAATGCTTTTTTTTGTCTATATTGATACCCAAGTACAGGAGACTAAATTATCTGATCTAATTGTAAATTTGCTTTTACTGATCTGTTTTATTTTATTTATTATTGTCTATTGTATGTATTGTATCTGTGCAATTTATTGTATGTTTCTCTAATGTGAATTGTGACTTGGCTATATGTAACTTCTATGTTCAACTGACCCAATAAAAACTTGAAACTTGAAGCATCTCAATCCGCTTCTTCTAAGTAACTCATAAATATTCATTCCGTTACAGAAATATTGTTTTTCGCTATGAAAAGAATCAACTTAGTATATGAAAGCAAGAGTAGACACTAAACTAAATTAGTATGGAAGAATGCTATCGAGTTCTTCGGCCTGGAGATAAATCTTGCAAGGTGCCAACTTAAATTCATTAGTAATACGATACTCATTTTATCACCTACTTAAACAATAAAATTCTTTTCTAAAGCCTGTCGATTTCTCCAACAAACTGGATCGAGCTTGAACACTTCAAACACTTCTCGGAATCGGAGCTTGTTTGTGTTGTGTAATATTGAGATCCCCATGTTATGCGGTGTTAAGTCAGTGCAAATAATGGGACTATCACTCGTCAGTTTGCCAATTTTTTCCACTGTCTTCTTCAGAAGATGGCTGTGATTCCAGTCATTCGGTTTCAATTTATTTATTTCATTCCATAATCACACAATATCAAATCAATGATTGGGAGAGAGACAACAGGATGGATAAACCCGAAACTGTTTCTCTCTCTATAATTTTGATAGAATGTAGTCCAGATAGTTTTACCTGATATACTTATATATACTGTGATGAATTTTTCAAATAGATCTCATGAGAAGAGAGAAAAATTGTGATTACCTTTTAAAATGAAAGAATTTGCTAAAGGAATAGTTAGCGACCGAGCGATAAAGCTTACTTATCAATAACTGTATATTAGATAAGAGTACCGTTCTGTACTGAATATTTTTCTAGGAAAATTATTCAATAAAATTATAATTATTTTGCGAATAAAGCACAAATTATTTACGAATCGCTCACTGATTTTGAGGTTACACTTTGTTTACTATCGATCAGATGTTTTTAAAACAGTTCGAACGCAGCTGACTGATTCAAAGCATTGTCAAATATCATGCCGGTTTTCATGCAAGGTAAAATATCATCTCTAAAAATTATAAAACTATCCATAAAGGATCAAGAATTTCAAATAAAAAAAATAAAATGTATGTGTTATCGTTGAAATTATTTATTATTTAAGAAATTATATTATATGTCAGGTCTTATTGTAACTAAATAGGTCATAGCATGAAATTCTATTATTGATAAAATGGCAGAAATTAATTATAATAATCTCAAACCTAATAAAATTGTACAAGAATATTAATTTATTAATAATTTAATTCAACTGAACCACATGGTAATTAAATCTCTTTGGTAGGTCTAAACCAATCACAGTGCATAGAAATAGCACCAAGACGGTGATCGTTGAAAGCAACACATGTTAATCTATTATCAGACAACAACCCTGCCTTATCAGTTACACTAGCACATGTACATTGTATGAGAGGAACTATGTCTATAAGATTAAGCAGTTTTAAGAATTACATAAATTAAATTATTATTGTAATTAAAGGAATTGTATTCTACTACTTGCCACTGACGTCATGTTTACGTCACAAGCGTTCTACCAATGGCAAATTTTTATGCAAATGATTACATTGAGATTCCGAGAAGCAAGGTCTAGCCTAAAAGCTTAGAGAAAAGAGCAGCACTTCCCTTTTGAAATCCTTACCGTGTAGATCTCTTTCATAGTTACCAAAGACCTATTTGTAAAATTTCTTGTTCGATTTTTAAATGTTCTATTTGTGAGCCGATATTTTAGGCCAATCTATTTGTTCTTTATAAATTTCTGTTTTCCTCAATCGATAAATTTAAAAGCTTAAAGTAAACCTATCCCTTAATTAATTCGGTGAAGGAGATATTTAAATTAAAATTCCCCACGTGCTGAAACCGAAGCCTGGATTGCCGCCGATCAAACGATTTTTTGATCTAAAGAAGAAAACCACGACGACCAAGGAATTTCACGTGAGTTATAAGTCATAAGGGGCCCCAATCTACGCTTCGAAAAATATTTCAGTGCAGAAACATAAATTTTCTCTTCGTTAAATTATTGGCCACGCCGACAAGCGCTTTAACATTTAAGAGCCTAAAATTTATTCATATTTAATTTATAAGAATTTGTAGTTGATTAACTATCCTCCGCTGCCTGAACCACGACCCCGAGCATTTTTTTAAAAATATTTTCTATAATTCATTTTTCACTATTTTTTCAAACTGTTAAATTTTATCAATCGTAAAATTCTGTTGAATCACGCATGGTATCATGCAAGCACAAGAAAATTTTTAACTATTCTATTAATGCTGAATTATTATCAACCTGTAAATCAAATTCTGAATCTGCACTGTATGATTGCATATTTTATTGTAATATATTTCAGTTTTGTTAATTCGCTTTCTGAGTTCGATTATTTCTTAAGCCTGTCAATTATTGTGTCTGATACGTTCTATATCATCAAGAACCAATCGAATACGATCATTAGAATAATTGAATTAAGCTGGATATTGGAACAGGTCTAAGTGGATGTAGCGAGTGGGGTCAGATCAAGA
This sequence comes from Nilaparvata lugens, assembly GCF_014356525.2. Taxonomy (NCBI): domain Eukaryota; kingdom Metazoa; phylum Arthropoda; class Insecta; order Hemiptera; family Delphacidae; genus Nilaparvata; species Nilaparvata lugens. The sequence continues at coordinate 2,447,766 of NC_052515.1, forward strand.
TATTTATTCTTTGTCCTTACCTGCTCATATATCAGCTTTTATCTGTTACCTACCTCGACTAGGAGCGAACTCATCAATTGTACAGCAGAGGCAGCCATAGATCATATAAATTCCTACAATAGAGCTTAAAACCCGACAAGACTCTGTTCTCGAAGTATATTCTGAACGATATTGGGTTCAAATACCGTATTTTAATCCTTCAGAACTTATTAGAGACGCAGTCCCGTAAATTATCTACATCGGGATTTTTGCTCGACCTGTATGATTTTGTATGCTCATTCTTCACAGGTAATAATTTTAAGGTATCCGTATTCAGTGTTTAGCGTCCGCTACACTACTTTAAAAATTTCATCATTATACAATCTGTCATTAGAAGAATCAAGGGTGAGCGAGCGTTTAGGCCTCCCGCGATTCCGACAATTGTATTGAGTCTTGTAGTGAGTCAATCAGTCTGGTGTTCACTCAGCGTCCTCACACGCCATTGCAAAATTTATAGCCACTACACCACTGACTCAGTGCAAGATTCACCCTACATGTGTGAAGCCGTTAAAAAACGCACCACATGATTTGCCGGCCCAACGTGAGGCATTTAAATACAGCATTACATCTCCCTACGTGTGTTGTCCTATCCTTGGAGGTGAGAGTGACTCCCCCAGGAAGAGCTTTACATGATTTGGCGCCCAACAGTGATAGGCATTGAAGAGGTGGATAATCGACTGCGAGGATTATTTAGTTGCTCAGTATACTATAGCGCTGACAACGGGAAAATTTTTTTTTGAAAAATTCATGGTTGTGAATTTTTTCGAATTTAATATTGACTGTTCACTGTTATATAAAATAACAAGAAGTACCATACCCAATTTTTGAACGGAAAAGAAATTTATCGATTGATGAATTTTTAGAGAAAAAATCGAACTCAGAATTTTATTATTGTGTTATTCGAAAATTGGTCATATTATAAGTCATAGGTATAAGAAATACCATAAGAAAGGTGATATTATTTCAAGAATATTAGGTCTATATTAAATCAATTTATAGAAATTTACAGAAAAGAGGATTGAAGTTATTTTATATTTTTTAAATTTTTAAAGCATAAAGAGGGAAGTAAAATTAAATCACGGATATATTGCGGAATAATTCAAGTAGAACGCTGCAGCTTTTATATAAAATTTTGCGAAGAATACTAGCCCTATATATAGAATTGCGGCAAGAAATTATAAGAGTAAAATATTTATAATAATAATAATAATAAATTATAAGAGGCGTACCTGTATTACCGCATAAGTGTTCACTGTGTATCCTGTATGTTCTTGTCATTTTTATGTTAACGATATTGCTAATTTGATTCACTTCATCACCGAACACATTTATTGAATCACACTTTTGTATTTCTTCATTGAACGAATTTTTCACACTATTTCAATTTTTGATCATTCATTTATAATCATTCAAATAACCACACATGTTCGCGATCGTTTCACTGCACTCGCATCATTGTATCATCCAATAAATTATGGAAGAACCACACCGCATCCTGGAGTCCACATCGACGACTTCAAGGATGGAGGATGTCGCGCGGGAGAAACGCCCATGTACCACCGCTCCAGAAGTCCAGACACACACATCTCACGTCACAGAACCATCGCCGCCGACCGAAGGCCACATACCCACCCTTCCCGTGCTAGAGATGAGCATCATCCTGAAAGCAATAACCAAGATGAACGAACAAATGAAGGAAGAATTAAAAGAAGACATTAGACAGTGGAGGGAAGAAATCAGACAGGCAAGGGAAGCCGACAAACAAGCCAGAGAAGAACTAAAGGAAGACAATAAACAAAAAAATGAAGAATTAAGGAAAGCAAGTAAAGAACTACTCGAAGAACACGAACAAGCAAATGAAGAATTAAAGAAGGAAATCCAACAGTGGAAGAAAACAAGTGAACAAGGTTTTGAGAAACTGGATCAACAGTTGGAGGAAGCAGCGGAAAGAAGCAGGATGTTAGGACGGCAAATCAAGGAGAAAAGTCAGACAATTAAAATCAATATTGGACCAGAGACTGAGCCCATGCATGCGAAGGCAGACACACTCGGGGAGAAAGTCAAACAAGCAAGTGAACATGACACGTGTATGGAGGACCAACCTACCAAGAATGTCAAGACTGAGGTCGCGCCGCACCCCGCAGAACGCCGAGAGGGACCAGCCGACATCACCCGCCAAGCCGAGGACGACATCCATGGCATAGAGGGGCCAGCCGTACAACCGCGCGCCGGACACCAGGAGTCCAAGGAGGTTGCTGACCACGTTGAAGAGCAGCCCGGACCGCCGACCGCCCACATCACCGTCCATCCACCGAAGACAGCATCTACAACAGATAAACCCAGTACTCATGAAGATCGCCCACTAAACAATAGAAATAAAACGGAAATTCACAACAAGTCAAAGTCACAACTGAAAATAAAAACCTCTAAATCAAAACAACACACAAGTAAAATAGCAGCTCCACGAAAAAGAAAAATGGTCTCAAGAAAAATTTATCTACACCGCAGTCATGTCAGGTTGAAATCAAACAGACTGTACACCAGCATGCCGGAAAGAAAAATATCATTTGAAAAAAACCACAGACACCACCGGCATGTAAGGTTTAAGGATATCAAACCGCATGTTACCGGCCAACAAAGAGGAAACGAGTTTGTAAGAATCGATCTACACCACCGGCACATTCGTTTTAAACCAAGTTTTAATAAAACGGATAGTTGCAAATTGGAATGAAAACTTGAAACAAATACTGAAATCAAATTTAGATGGGGGCTTAAGGAATAATTTTTGAATTAATTTGGAAGCTACGTTGTGAATACATAAATCATCAAACTTGTCATAATCACAGCCTACCCACCGAATCATATCTTTGCAGACTAGCAACTTTCTACTGCAGCCTAGTTAATCAACATAACCTAAACTTCACCACATCTCAGCCAATAAGGAAATATTATTAATTCACTTCAAATGAAGAAAATCGAAATCAACTTTAATAACAGAAGAAATTAAAACTACGAAACAACCTTAAAAATTTACCAACCTAATCAAGCCATCCGCCTCATGCTACAAGCATCACAGAAACAATCGCCTGGTTATATCCGCCCAACTGGAAAACAAAAACAAAAATTGTATTATCCACAGAAAATAATTATAAATTATAAATCAGATGAAGTTAGTAGTGAATAGGAGGAAAGAAAATAAACAAAGTTTATTTGGAAAAATGCGTAAACCTAACCTTGAAATACAGAATCGATAGAAAAAATCTATTCAGAACCAAAGCCTGTTCGATAATTTTCTTCGTCCCACCAACCAATGTGTACGAAATCCTAGAGTCAATGTTAATAGAATCCAAGCAATATCGTTATTCAATTATTAATGTAACATATTATTTAATGTGAAATCATAAGCAAAAACGCAACCAAAAATATATATTTATGTTAATTTGCACGAAATGCGCATGTTCTATGTCATATATGAATGTATCTCTAAAAAACTCCAAAGAAAATGAAATTCTTACCTTTAAATGTGAAATTTATTACTGTTGCATCAAAAGATCATGAATTGTAATTCAAATTGATAAATGTAAGACTTAATATTTGTAACCAACATTGATAAAAATCAAGAAAGCCATTTCAAGTGTAATCCTGTTTGTACGCAACGTACTAAGCGCAAATAAGAAATTGCTCGAGTCAAACGGTAGACGATTGTCAAGTCACCGAAGTAAAATCACACTCTCACCCAATTTATGTAAAAGCCAAACCAAAGAGTCGAAACCTGTAATAACTATAAAAAAAATGATGAAAGTCTATATTTGTTGCAAATACTGTTCAAATCTTAAGAAGTAATATGTGAAATCTTGTATAGTTGTTATAGTTATGGGTCTGCTCATAAGCCACCCGTGAATGGAAGTTGTGGAGTTGTTTTAATGAAGGATCCAAAGAGACCTCATTAATTATTGTATTTCGATGTATCCAATGAAAGGAACAATCAATTATTTATTTTTCGTAGCCAAAAGTGCACGATATATTGTTTTTAGTGTTAAGTGTTGAGTTTTCGTAGAAGTAAGGAGATGAAATAGTGTATTCATCACAATATCGGATTTTTCAAATAGTCATTGTTTCGACTCGTCTCCCAATTACCTATTTAAAATATCCTGGGGGCTTTTGTGTGATGAATTTTTCAAATAGATCTCATGAGAAGAGAGAAAAATTGTGATTACCTTTTAAAATGAAAGAATTTGCTAAAGGAATAGTTAGCGACCGAGCGATAAAGCTTACTTATCAATAACTGTATATTAGATAAGAGTACCGTTCTGTACTGAATATTTTTCTAGGAAAATTATTCAATAAAATTATAATTATTTTGCGAATAAAGCACAAATTATTTACGAATCGCTCACTGATTTTGAGGTTACACTTTGTTTACTATCGATCAGATGTTTTTAAAACAGTTCGAACGCAGCTGACTGATTCAAAGCATTGTCAAATATCATGCCGGTTTTCATGCAAGGTAAAATATCATCTCTAAAAATTATAAAACTATCCATAAAGGATCAAGAATTTCAAATAAAAAAAATAAAATGTATGTGTTATCGTTGAAATTATTTATTATTTAAGAAATTATATTATATGTCAGGTCTTATTGTAACTAAATAGGTCATAGCATGAAATTCTATTATTGATAAAATGGCAGAAATTAATTATAATAATCTCAAACCTAATAAAAATTGTACAAGAATATTAATTTATTAATAATTTAATTCAACTGAACCACATGGTAATTAAATCTCTTTGGTAGGTCTAAACCAATCACAGTGCATAGAAATAGCACCAAGACGGTGATCGTTTGAAAGCAACACATGTTAATCTATTATCAGACAACAACCCTGCCTTATCAGTTACACTAGCACATGTACATTGTATGAGAGGAACTATGTCTATAAGATTAAGCAGTTTTAAGAATTACATAAATTAAATTATTATTGTAATTAAAGGAATTGTATTCTACTACTTGCCACTGACGTCATGTTTACGTCACAAGCGTTCTACCAATGGCAAATTTTTATGCAAATGATTACATTGAGATTCCGAGAAGCAAGGTCTAGCCTAAAAGCTTAGAGAAAAGAGCAGCACTTCCCTTTTGAAATCCTTACCGTGTAGATCTCTTTCATAGTTACCAAAGACCTATTTGTAAAATTTCTTGTTCGATTTTAATGTTCTATTTGTGAGCCGATATTTTAGGCCAATCTATTTGTTCTTTATAAATTTCTGTTTTCCTCAATCGATAAATTTAAAAGCTTAAAGTAAACTATCCCTTAATTAATTCGGTGAAGGAGATATTTAAATTAAAATTCCCCACGTGCTGAAACCGAAGCCTGGATTGCCGCCGATCAAACGATTTTTGATCTAAAGAAGAAAACCACGACGACCAAGGAATTTCACGTGAGTTATAAGTCATAAGGGGCCCCAATCTACGCTTCGAAAAATATTTCAGTGCAGAAACATAAATTTTCTCTTCGTTAAATTATTGGCCACGCCGACAAGCGCTTTAACATTTAAGAGCCTAAAATTTATTCATATTTAATTTATAAGAATTTGTAGTTGATTAACTATCCTCCGCTGCCTGAACCACGACCCCGAGCATTTTTTTAAAAATATTTTCTATAATTCATTTTTCACTATTTTTTCAAACTGTTAAATTTTATCAATCGTAAAATTCTGTTGAATCACGCATGGTATCATGCAAGCACAAGAAAATTTTTAACTATTCTATTAATGCTGAATTATTATCAACCTGTAAATCAAATTCTGAATCTGCACTGTATGATTGCATATTTTATTGTAATATATTTCAGTTTTGTTAATTCGCTTTCTGAGTTCGATTATTTCTTAAGCCTGTCAATTATTGTGTCTGATACGTTCTATATCATCAAGAACCAATCGAATACGATCATTAGAATAATTGAATTAAGCTGGATATTGGAACAGGTCTAAGTGGATGTAGCGAGTGGGGTCAGATCAGATATTTATTCTTTGTCCTTACCTGCTCATATATCAGCTTTTATCTGTTACCTACCTCGACTTAGGAGCGAACTCATCAATTGTACAGCAGAGGCAGCCATAGATCATATAAATTCCTACAATAGAGCTTAAAACCCGACAAGACTCTGTTCTCGAAGTATATTCTGAACGATATTGGGTTCAAATACCGTATTTTAATCCTTCAGAACTTATTAGAGACGCAGTCCCGTAATTATCTACATCGGGATTTTTGCTCGACCTGTATGATTTTGTATGCTCATTCTTCACAGGTAATAATTTTAAGGTATCCGTATTCAGTGTTTAGCGTCCGCTACACTACTTATAAAAATTTCATCATTATACAATCTGTCATTAGAAGAATCAAGGGTGAGCGAGCGTTTAGGCCTCCCGCGATTCCGACAATTGTATTGAGTCTTGTAGTGAGTCAATCAGTCTGGTGTTCACTCAGCGTCCTCACACGCCATTGCAAAATTTATAGCCACTACACCACTGACTCAGTGCAAGATTCACCCTACATGTGTGAAGCCGTTAAAAAACGCACCACATGATTTGCCGGCCCAACGTGAGGCATTTCACGTTGTAGAATTGCATTTCACAGTAGAAGCTCGACTACCGAGCCGAACGAACGTCTTTTCGGCTTCTCTGTTATCGTAAAAGATAAGTAGTATTTCTAATAGCTAGTCATTCGTTTGGTCTTACAAATTCGTTTACTAGAATGCAAAATTGTGCGTGCTTGAATTGTGATAATAGTGTTACTGAAGAACAGCTATCGCTTCGCTGTTCAGACTGCAAGTGTTTATTTTACTACGGCTGTACTGGTTTAAGTGAAACAAATTTCAAAAAGTTATCCAAAGAAAATCGACTAAAGTGGAGGTGTGCGGTTTGTAAGTCAAGTGTTAAACGAGTTCCCGAGAAAATGGAAAAGATTTCTGACTTCCCTGAACAACTATTATCAGAAATTAAAAATCTAATTAGAGAAGAAATAAAAAGTAGTGTGAATCATGTAGTACAATCTCTTAAAGATGAACTTAATACGATTAATGGTAATATGAAAGAATTTGGAAAATCAGTGGAAATGTTTTCGTCAAAAATTGATGACTATACTAAAGCCATGGAAACTTTAAATAATGAACATCTTGAATTGAAAAAGATGAATGCTTCACTTCAGATGAAACTAAGTGACATGGAATCAAGAGTCTGTGAATTGGAGCAATACTCGCGAAGGAACAATATCGAAATTCATGGTATTCCTTCAACTAACCATGAAAATATTCATGAAATCATCGCATCAACAGCTAAAGCTCTTAAAATCAGCCACCAGCAAACAGATATTAACGCCGCTCATCGACTTCCAGCAGGAAATAAAGAAATTCCTTCTTTAATTGTATCATTTCGCACTAGAGAGATAAAGAATAATTGGATGAAGTGTTATAAAGTTTTTCGTGAGGAATTGAAAAAATCTAAAAACGACCCTAAAGCTAATCTTCGAACCATCAACATAAATAGAAATCTCCCTGATAAACCAGTTTACTTGAATGAAAATTTATCTCCCTACTATAAGAAACTCCTATACGAGGCAAAACAGTTCACTAAGAAGAAGAATTTCAAATTTGCATGGTCAAGAGATGGAAAGGTTTACATACGGAAACAGGAAAATACTAGAGCACTAAGAATTCGGACCGTGAATGATCTTCTCGAAATTGGTAATGGCGATGTAACTCGAAAAAACGAATAGTCATCAGAGGACCGGGTTGAATAGGATTTCTCCGGAGCTTTTAGAATAAGATTTTTTATTTAGTATGAACTCTTTCAACGAGTTATGTAACATTCTGAGTGATGACGTTTTTAAGACGGGAGAAATTGAAGACGTGAATTATGATTTACTCACTGATAAAGAAACAAGTCCAGTTAACTATATGAACATTTTTCAAATGAACATTCGTAGTATTTATAAGAACTTTAATGAATTCATAGTGTGTCTTAATAATTTCAAAGTGTCATTCGATATAATAATTCTAACTGAAACTTGGTATTCTGGCGATAAGCCTATTAATTTTTATATAGATGGCTACAATTTGCTAAACCAGCCCAGTAAACTTAATAAATGCGATAGTCTTTGCATGTATATTAACAAAAAATATAATTTCACAGTTTTAGATTGTGAGTTGATAGAAGCTAACGCGCTGAGTGTTATTGTTGAACTGGGTAATGATTTGATAATACAAGTTATCGCAGTCTATAGGTCTCCGAACAGCAACACAGATAATTTTATCCGAGTGTTGAATAACTATCTTGAATCTCTTCCGAATAATCGTAATGTAGTTTTTGCAGGTGATATTAATATCGATATTTTGAGCACTGATCGCTGTACATTCCAGTATCTGAATGTTATGAATGGAAATGGTTTTAATTCTTTAATTAATATTCCGACTAGAAAAGTGGATAATAGTCAATCTTTAATTGATCATATATTCTTCAAGAATTCTACACATTCTATCGAACCAAAAATAGCTAATGTCTTTAAATTAAATATCACTGATCACTTTGCTACCACTCTTCATATAAATCTAAACAGTATATTGCCTCACACTCCCGTCACACAGACAAATATAATTACTATGATTGATTTTAATAAACTTAAATCATACCTACTGCACGAAAAATGGGAATTTCTTAACAATGATGATTCTGTTGATTCTATGGTTGAGAGGTTTGTTAATACTCTTACAAATTATATACATATTTCTAAATATGAAAAAAAAATTAATCATAAGAAAAAACCACTGAAACCATGGATCACGCTGGGCTTGATAGAGTCTATTAATGAAAGAGATAAAATTGCCAAGCAACTAAAAAAGGAACCTTTCAATACTAACTTGAAAAATAAATTCAGGACATATAGGAACCTACTGAATAATCTTATAAATCGTACAAAGGATGATTATTATAAAACTAAAATTAACGAATGTGGGAATAATGCAAAAAAATTATGGTCTTACATAAATGAACTACTAGATAGAAAAAGGAAAGAAAATGAAATAAAATTAAATGCACATGAATTAAATAAATACTTTGTAAATGTTGGTAAAACTTATGCTGATAGGATACCTAAATATACCAGCCAGTCCGCTTATGAATTCAAATATAAGAAAAATAACTCGAGATTGACCGACTCTTTTGTCTTGCAACCGGTAAATGAAATTCAAATAAAAAGTGCCATACTCAGTCTGAAAAATAATACATGTCCAGGTATTGATGGTATAAATAGTAAAACTTTAAAAATAGTAGCCGATTTCATTGCCTATCCTTTCACATCAATTATAAATAAATGTTTTCGCGAAGGAGTTTTTCCACAATTGTTCAAGGTCGCCAAAATCAAACCTCTATTCAAATCAGGTGATAAAAAACTCACTGAGAACTATAGACCAATCAGTTTGCTTAGTTCATTAACGAAAATAATGGAGAAAGTGATAAAATTTCAAATTATTGAATTCTTTGACTTACATGGGATAATAGAAGACCACCAATTTGGATTTCAAAAAAATAAATGTACTGATGATGCTCTAATCCATTTCTCAAATTCTGTGGCAGATTTGTTAAATAAGGGAAAGAAAACTCTTGCGGTTTTCCTTGATCTAGCCAAGGCTTTCGATACTGTGGCTCACAACCAACTACTAAATAAACTGGATCGAGCAGGAATCAGGGGTACAACTTTGAGATTGTTCCATAGCTACCTTGCACATAGATCACAAATTCTTACACTTGATGACTGTGTGAGTGATCTGCCTCTCTCCGGTTATGGTCTCCCTCAGGGAACAGTCTTATCACCAATCTTATTCCTTCTTTATGTAAATGAGATACTCAGATTAGACCTGAATGGAGGTGAGGTATTCTCATTTGCTGACGATACTGTGCTGTTGTTTGGAGAGAGCACCTGGCAGAGAGTATATGGAGCCGCCTCCAGAGGCATCTCCACTCTGAAGAAATGGTTAGATGTTAACTCCCTAAGCTTAAATATTAAAAAAACAAAATATATCGCCTTTTCAAGAAATATCTCTGGACATGAAGAGACAAATTGTACACTTAAATTGCATTTAAATTGTAATTTATCAGACGATGCTCCCTGTAGATGTCCTGAGATTGAAAGGACTAGTCAAATAAAATATTTGGGTTTGATAATCGAGGAGGGATTCAAGTGGAGAAGGCATATTGAATACCTATGCCATAAATTAAGGTTTGTCTCCTATAATTTTTATAAGTTGAGGTCAATACTTGATTTATCAAAGTTGAGAATGCTTTATTTTGCAATTGTACAATCTCTATTAAATTATGGCTTGGCGGTTTGGGGTGGTACTTATGACACTCTTTTGTTACCACTATTCATTATACAGAAAATGATCATAAAAACCATATTAAATAAACCCATATTGTTCCCCTCAAAAATTGCATTCAGTGAATTGAGAGTCATGTCAATCCGTCAACTCTATGTGCTTAGCATATTTAAATATTTCAATAAACATAGAAGCTCATTTTCAAGAATCAATGTAACTCATAGAACAAGATACAATCTACATAGATATGTTACTTATGATTCGAATTTAACGGTTATTCGTAAGCAGCTGGTATACATCGCTCCAAAGATTGTAAACTGCATCCCGAACGAGCTCATCGGTGTACCTATTAAGTTTGTACCAATAAATATTAAAAACTGGATACTTCACAACTATTATTTCCATCTTAATATTTTATGAGTTCAAAAATTTTTTCAGCTTTTAAAACTATTCATTCTTGTCTAGATTAATTCACAATTAATAGCATTTATTTTAAATATACTTACCATTGTTTGCATATAGATTACCTATCCAATTTACCGAGGATGGTTATTCATTGAAACATTAAATCTTAAATCCACTCTCAGATCAGAAAAATCACTCATCTTAAAATGCTTATAACTCAAGAATAGTAGAGAATTTCGCCAATGTGATGACATAATATTATTGTACCTCTTTTCAAGTACTATCATTCCTTAGAGTTTGTGCGATTTTAATTTTTGACCATTTTTGCAAAAATCCATGATGTTTTTTTATTCATCGATTTCATGAGAAATGCAAATCTCCCAGATTTGGATGATATTCGGACTATGGATAGAAGGTTGACCTAACAAGTGTCGTGCTAAAATATGAGACGTTTCACTACAATACAGAGTGAGTTATTCACTGAAACATAAAATCTTAAATCCACACTCAGATCAGAAAAATCACTCATCTTAAAATGCTTATATAAGTCAAGAATAGGAGTAAATTTCGCCAATGTGATGACATATTATTGTTTCTCTCGTCAAGTACTACGGTATCATTCCAAAGAGTTTGAGCGATTTTAATTCTTGACCATTTTTGAAAAAATCCATGATGACTTTTGTATTCATCGATTTCATGAAAAATGCAAATCTCCCAGATTTGGTTGATATTGGGGCTATGGATAGAGGTTGACCTAACAAGTGTCGTGCTATAATATGGGACGTTTCGCTACAATGCAGGGTAAGTTTTTTACTGAAACATAAAAATCCTTTCTCCACTCACAGATCTGAAAAATCACTCATCTTCAAATGCTTATAACTCAAGAATAGGAATGAATTTCGCCAATGTTATGGCATATTATTGATCCTTTTGTCAAGTAGGTACTATCATTCGTAAAAGTATGTTTGGAGGAAACTTCATTTTTTTCTAGTGAAGAAATATATCATTTATTCACTAAATTAGGAACCATAATGACTTGATAGAACCTTGATGACTAACCTGCATCTTGGAGAAAGATAGCATGAAAAGATATCCCATTTGTATAGGCCTAAGGTGTTTATGATTCAAATTTAATTGTTAACTCAAGCCGATAGCCCTAGTAGTTATTTCTGGTGATGCTAAGCGAAGCTGGGTAGATGTTTTTCGTGAAGCTATGATGTGAGTCTCTCTTATTGTGCCGTTCTTACACTATCACCCCAACAAAACAGTAATAATAGACAGTAGTCTGCCTGACTTAACAAAATGGGCTTGAAATTTGGACCATAAACGAGATATACCATTGGATATCTTTTTAAGCTGCGTTTACACAAAATCTATTAAAAACTTAATCCGTAAAGATTCTATTAGATTGAACATAACTTATCATACACATGATGATCTTATGTGTTTGTCAAGTTTCGTTCAATCTAATAGAATCTATAATATGGATTAAGTTATCAACATTTTTGTTAATAATAATAATAATAATAATAATAATAATAATAATAATAAATCATTTTATTTGTTTCGACAATTATTGCCATACAAATGAGTTGAGTCATTTACGCATGAATATAGATAATTTTTTGTATATATAAATATTTTTTTTTTACATCAATATTATAACATGATAAACCAATCATAATGCCACCAACCAAGTACAGAAAAGTAAGAATGACTAATAACAGAGATTGAAAACATGAATACCTCTACACATCTAACCTATAATATCTTAAGGCTGGCAGTGACTGATAACTATCGTAATTATCATGCTTATCTATCGGTGGTCGACACCATATTTTCTCTCTTGATAAGTGCTTTCACAGTATACTGATATACCTGTTTGATTTTCTCATCATTAAAGTTAGATAACAGTACCATCAATTTGTCTACATTTGAACTACATTATTTACATAAGGTAAAATATACTGCAATCTAATATTTTCATATTCCGGACAAATCAATAGAAAATGTATTAAGGATTCGAAATCTAAATCACAGGCAGGGCAATTTTCTCTCCGTCAAGCTGATATCTCTGACCGTTTATGTGTAAGAATGTACTCGTGTTTGATACTCTGTACTGTGTCATACAACGAATCATTTTAATTGGCAGATCAAACGTTAGCTGTTCTCCTAGTTGATATCGGGATTAACAATTTATAAAAGGAGAACTTTGCGAATTCTGAGCCAATATCTATCCTCATCCATTATTTTCATTACCTATCTTTCAAGAATTCTCTCTCTACTATTATATAGTTCAATAGCATCAAATTCAATATCATTCCTTAAATTTTGAAACTCCAACAATCCATCTCTCTCTGAACATAGATAACCAATTAGAACTGAAGTTGGTTTTCAACAGTAGGCGATAACAAATGAAAGGGTATCTGGACTCTGGCATGTTCGCAATTCTTATCAGCCAAGATAGACATCTTTTGAGGATATGAAATTTGAGCCTTGGTCTATTCGCCTCCAATCTAACACACCAACTCGGCGTCGTACGCACCAGCAAGAGCAAGCGCTTCAAAAAGAACAACTGAACAGCTTCCACAGCTTGCTCACAACCGAAACCCCACACTTCACACCCGTACAAACTCGATGGTATGATAACCATATCTAATAATTTCATTTTCCCCTCCCATTTCTCAGACCTCACCTTGGATAAAATGTTGACAGCCAATATTGATTGAATTTTACCTCTATTAATTGAGCGTTTGCACATCTCTGTATATTTACCTGAGGATTGGAATATTACTCCTAAAAATAATTATAATTTTTACAAATTTCTATTTTTTCCTCACCAATCACGAAATCTCTATGGCTATTGCTCAATCGACCCTTATGGAATGGCAAAACTTTGGTCTTAGCTGCATTCAGGCCCGGCCCAAGGGGTAGGCGGACTGGGCGGCCGCCCAGGGCGGCAGATTTTTGGGGCGGCAAATTTTAAGGAACGGAAAATTTAAAAATACCTACTAATAGAATCATAATATTAAATATGAATGGTAAAATTATATAAGAAGCTTTTCCAAACTCAAGCTAATGAAGACATATCTAAAATCAACAATGTCCCAGGAACGTGTTTGAGTGGTGTAGCGAACATAAAATAGCTCAGTCCCTAGATCTTGAAGAATTTGGAGAAGGCAAAGAATTTTCTTATGAAAAGATCAAACGAGTTCTACTTAATCAAACGGGTGTATGAAACAAACTCGAGTTGTAGCAATTGTTGTTTTAATCACTTAGCAAGTTAAGTAGCCTAATACTCTCTTGAAGTCTCTTGATTTAGAACTACTGTCTATCTATATTATGTATTCTTATTGGGTACCGTGACTGTTCCAAACATAAAAATAGTTTAATCAGATATGTTGTGTTACTGTTCCCTAATATTTATATTTGTCAAATACTTGTTAAAATGTCAATCTTAAGTTAAACAGCTTATAACCTTCAGGTGATTTTTTTAGAAAACAATTAGACGGGATACCTGGTGGGGGGAGGGCGGTTGCCGATTTCGCCCAGGGCGGCAAAGTCCCTAGAGCCGTGTCTGGCTGCATTGACCTTGAGTCCTATTTCTAAGCTGTACTGATAAAGACATTTGAGCTTATTTCTCACATCAGAAATGCTATCCGCCAAGATGACTATGTCGTCTGCATATTGTAACATTAGTACATCGTTGTCTCTATCAATGTGTAATCCATGCATTCCTTTATCTCTAAAGTAAGTTTCTATTGCCGATGTGTACAGAGCGAAGAGAAGTGGGCTGGCCGGGTCACCCTGCAAAACGCCTCTTGTCAGTGGGATAGGTTCGGATTGTAAACCATGCAACCTGTTCTCGATTACCAGTGAGAAGTTCGAGTACATATATTGAAAAACGCTAACTACTCTCCTACTTAATCCGAGTTCTCTCATTTTCTGAAATAGCCTGTTATGCGGGATAGAATCGAACGCAGACTCATAATCAATAAAAATTGCATACATCTTTCTCTTTTTTACTTCCATGAAATATTTGACTACTGAGTCTAGAACGAAAATATTATCTAAGCATGACCTATTTTTCCGAAATCCCGATTGACTTTCCACCATGATCCCACTCTGATCTGCCCAAATTGCTAATCTATCTGTTAATATTCCAGTAAACATTTTTAGAATACAATTCGCAATAGATAAGCCTCGGAAATTCCTAGGATCTTTTTTACAGCCTTTCTTATGCAATAGGATTATTTTCAGCTTTGCCCAATTCAAAGGAATTTTCCCAGTCTGAACAGGCTTACTAACAGGTGTTTTCCTTCAGGTGCCAAATATTTGAAAAATTCATAGGAAATCCCATCCAAACCTGGAGCACTCCCATTTTTCAATCTCTTCAATTTTCTTTCTAACTCAATCATTTCTATCGGTCTATCGAGAAAAGGATGCTTGACGTCGAAGAATATGCACTCAATAGTTCTTTTTTCAGGTCTGTATTTATTTTTAAAAAAAGATGTCCATTCTTCCAAAGTTATAGAATCATTATCGATTGATTTATTGCCCTTACTAGACGAACTGCTCGCCAAAATTCTTTAGCATTTGATGAATTCTGAAATTTATTTTGTAAGTTATCGTTGAACTGCTTTTTCTTCTCTTTCATTTTATTTTTATAAATTAGTTTACTGTCCAGATATTTATTAAAACAATTTATATCATGTTCTTTTTTCTTAAAATTCCTATATGCCTTACGTACTTCCCTTTTCAGCCTATTACACTCTATATCGTACCAAGGTTTATTTTTGAACTTGCTTATTATTAATGACTTTTTTACCATGCCCAGATTCTCTGCCTTATTTTTTACTGTAGTCATAAAATTCTCAGCCAAACATTCTACACTTTCTTCGCTCGCATTGAATTCGATTGGGAATGTTAATTCAGACATATATGCTTCTTTGCATGCATCACTCCAGCAATATAACGTTCGAAGTTCATTTGGCACGGTCTGCGCTTCTCTATCAGATTCAAATTCAGTGTACACAATCAGTGGAAGGTGATCTGAAGTTAATACAATATCTGAAACTATTAAATCAGTAATATATTGAATACTTTCGAAATTGACCCAGACCAATCTATTAAACTATTTCCATTTGAATTATGAAACGTGAATTGCCCAGGCATGTCACTCTTACATCTACCATTTAACATAGAATAGATTCTTTTCCATAATATTCACCAAATCCTTCGCGTTCCTTGAAATACATCTATCCTGAGAAATCCTATCTGCATAAAGATTTGAATTTGTGAATAAACAGTTATCTATAGAACATTGGTTTAGATCCCCATTCTCAAATTAAAGTCACCCCCAATCAATACAGGGAAAGACGAAAACAATATTTCATAATATTTCAAGCATTCCTGGAATTCATTGAGACAGTGCACAGAGAATCAGGCTTAAAGTAAACTAAACATAATATAATAATACGGCCCTTTGGATTTTCGACCTTGACAATTATATAAACTCTCTAGCTTCAATCAGCGTTGCTTTCAAATTTTTTTCACTAAAACTAACAAACCACCACTGGCTCTACCTCTTGAATTTGACAATTTATCTGCTGTTTGATTAAAAGCTACATATTCATTAAAGTCTCGAGCATGGAAAGAGTCAGTTAACCAAGTTTCACTCAAGCCTATCACTTCATGAGCGTTAAATAGTTCTATTTGTTCCTTATCTAAATTAAGCACGTTATTAATACCATGAGAGTTCCAAAAAATTATTTTAAAATGTTTAGAAACAAGTCCCACCTTTTCATTAGAGTGTATCACCTTACTGGGTTGTCCTCTCGCTGGGGTCTGCTATTGTGAGAGCGGCCGGCTCCCCTGTGAAGCTCGCTTGCACTGCGCAGGTGATGCTGACTTTTCGCGTTCCAGCCACGCTCTCATTGCAGTCGGTTTTTTGGAGCGAGAATTTGAAGCTTTACCCTTCAATTGAGTGTTTTTTCAGCTGTCTGTTTCTTGTTGGATCGAAGCAGCCTGGCGCTGTCATCTGAGTTGATCCTCGCCCGCGTATTGGAAGTTGGGATGTGTTCTTTTCTAGCAGGTTTATACGCTGACGCGTTCACAATCTCCTGCACTCTCTCCCTTGAACTGGCTTCAAACCCTATTTCTGATTGAGATTCATCATTGACGCCTTCAGTTTGAATAGATATAATATCGGAAGATTCTTCATAAATATTTGGCTCTGATTCCTCAGTAGCTGCTGTTTCGACTGGGGTAGAACTCTCGTGTATTTCTACAATTACTTGACGTTCGTTTTCAGAATTTGCCTGGTTGTTAACACTCCCGAATTTCTTTTCCAACTCATCCAGAGTATATAAACGGCCGTTAACAAGAAGTTTATCATATTGCATAATAGCGTACTGTCCATCTCTCCTGGCCATTGACATGAATCGCTTCAATTCTCCACGAATATGTCTTATTCTAATCGTAAAATCTTCATCCACACCTATATTAGAGTTTTTAAACTTTTGTCTTTGCGTGAAGATCTCCATCTTTTTCTTGAAATTAGCAAATTTAACAATATATCGGTCTACATTGTCCATTTCGACGGCCCGTTCTATATCATACTGTTCAAGATAAACATTCAAATTTGAAGCTAACATGTCTTTTATGAGTAACTCACATTCACTGCTGTTTTCACCCTTCTCTTCCCGAATATTGGAGAACACCAAATTGTTACGCCTTGAAAAACCCTCATAGACGATCCAGACGAGAGTTCAGACGACTATTTTCTTTCATAAGATAATCACGGTCACTTTTAAGCGAAGAAACATCATCTTTCAAATCTAAAATGTTTTTATTGATATTTGCAACTGCACTTTTGATATGTGGTATATCGGAGATGATTTTCTCGAAACTTTGTAACTTAACTAACACGTCATCGATTGTCGGACCCGGGTTTGATTCAATGCCAGAAATTGCCAAAAAGTAGCAACACAACACATTTCGCAATAATATAACATTGTTTCCAGTTCAATAACGATTTAGAAGCTTCATTTATTTTTCCTACAGTTACGTTGAAAAGTGGCCATTGCTGCACTGATTACAGAACGCAAAGAATCACTTTTCCGCTCTAGTGCGGGAAAAAGTTTTCTGCACTCCAGATTTGCAACATGGCAACGCAAAATACTTAGTAGGTTATATGGAGCAACAGTGCAGCAAAATCAAAATGAAGTTGGTAACAGTGACTGGTGTGGCTGCTATAGTGAGCAGAGGTGCAACCAAGCACAACGCGCTAATTATTACTATTATATATTATAACCAGGGACAACATTTTTATTCAATTTAACAATAAATTAAGGTTTTTATCAATAATAAAATTACACAGAAAAACATTTGATGGATTTTCAGGCAATTTTACCCATAATTACCCACTTTTCATATTCAATGGTAACTGTAGGAAAAACTTAATGTGAAATACGTGCGCAAAGTTCCTCTGCTGCACTCAAGAAACCATTCCGCCCTCGTCTACGGCTCGGGCGTAAACGTTTCTTTCGGTGCAGCAAACTGTCACTTTGCGCACTAGTTGCACAAATAACTATTACAATACTTAGCACGGTAAACAGCACCGAAAACTCCTATTCGAACACGAAAAAGCACACTGTCTATCATTATCACCGAGATAAGAGAGCTACCAAAAATGCGACTGCTCTGGCCGAAGGCTCTGACTCAACTATCTGAAAATCCATTTTTGTTAATAACTTTGGGGTGAATGCGGCGTTATGCTATTTATTTTCTGTATGTTTATACTATAAGAAGGATTTACCTACCTCATAAAATAATCACCTCCACTATATTATTACTGATATAGATTCAGTGACGAGAACAAGGTTGAAATTACAGCAGCCTGGCTTCACACACCACAGTGAGGATATAATTTCCTCAAGTTTCAATAGGACTATTCACACTCAGCCCGGCCGTGTGAGTGTGAATAATTCCATTACAATTTATAGGAATTATATGTTCACTGGTCTTCAGCTGTTACACATTTCTTGGGACACTATGTATACAGATGAAAATTAATGAGAAATTGCATTTTATTCAAATGCTAAATAATGAATGATTATTACTGAACAAAAATCCAAATTGAATGCTGTAAATCACCCCGAAGACTTCTGCTACTGCAAATATACCATATTTTATCAACTATGATGAAATTAAACTATTTGAGTGAGTAGGTTTTTGATTTTGTATTCAAATTTTTTATATAAGTGCAATATTTCTAAAGTTTTTAATTTATTGTGATTCATTTAGAGTATAAAATCAACCTTCAAAATTTTAAATCATCATTTCTGGACCGAAAATCAAGTGACGAAGCAGTGTGTGACTATATAACCTTATCTTTTGGACAACATTAACATTCCAACAAAAAACTGAAAAGAACATTCCAAAAATAAAATGCAATAGCTGTTCAACGAATATAATTAATATTTTCAACTCCCAATAATTACTAAGTAAAATAATATCAATGAATTACAATAAACACTAATAATACAAGCTGTAAAGAAGTGATCGAATTTGATTCAATTTACAAAAACAATACAACTTAGGACTACTACAACCAAATATAACATATTCAACAAAAGTTACATAATATATTCAGAAACTACAAAATATAAATTGTGAAGAAAATATTTTATTTAAAAGTGAAACTAAGTTACAGAATTGTTTTGTGAAACTACAGTGAACTAGGAGATTTTTTTCTGGAATAGCAAATGTTGAATCTAAAGTTAGAAAAGCTGAGCAAATATAATGATGGATAAAAATAAATTGAAAGTAAAAAAGTTGAAGATAAAGGATATACATTGAGCTCAAATAAAATACCAATTTAAAAGCTAACTAATTTCTGAATACAGTACATGATGCCTTGAAGAATATAAAAAGAAATCAGTAGGCCTATAGAAGCATAAAACTGCGTTTACACCAATGTTTTCAACACAATATTAACAACTTGATTCTTATAGATTCTATTAGATTGAACATAACTTATCATACACATGATGAACATATGTGTTTGTCAAGTTCCGTTCAATCTAATCTATATATATAAAAGCGAAATGGCACTCACTCACTCACTCGCATAACTAAAAATCTACCGGTCCAAAAACGTTCAAATTTGGTAGGTATGTTCAGTTGGCCCTTTAGAGGCGCACTAAGGAATCTTTTGGCAATATTTCAACTCTAAGGGTTGTTTTTAAGGGTTTAAAGTTCGTCTTTTAGCATGTATATTCTTCTTCTCCCAATCTCTTAATTATAATTGAAATTTCCATATCATATGTTACTATAGAACTATAATCTAGATAGAGTACCTCTTCGAAACAGTTGTTAACTGGCAACTAAATTAATAATTTTGTCAGGTTGGCATTAAGTTGAGTTGACTTTGTTAGGTTGGCACCAAGTTGAAGATTTAAATGCATTTATCGCGGAAAAATTGATTGGGCACTGCTACTTCAATCCTGGGAATATTATATTACTAGCCGTCAGGCTCGCTTCGCTCGCCATATCCGTTTAGCCAGACGTTTAGTCTGGACCCCCGACTGGATCGTCCTAACATATGATAAAAATGCTCAAATGAAAAATGCAGGCGAGCGGAGCGAGCCTGCTGATCTCATTCTTGGACGATCCAGTCGTGGGTCCAGGGGGCGGAGCCCCTTGGCTAAACGGATATGGCGAGCGAAGCGAGCCTGACGGCTAGTATAATCTATAAAAATTAAGTTATTCACATTTTGTTGATAACTTTGGTGTAAACCCAGCTTAAGATAACTAAATATTACAATATGAAACTGTAAAATAGAGGTTATTTTAACAAAGACACACTTTGAAATGATTGTGACACAATAGTAAGTTGAGATTTAAATCCAAAAATTGCATAGCACAATACAATTATTAGCACATAAAAATAAACAAGAATTTCATCAATTTTAAAATCATTTTAATGTGCTCATTACAATAATAACCGTTATAACAATATGGACCTTTGAAATCAACAAATATAATCTAATCTAAGCTGAAAACCCACAATATTTCAACACAGTACAACAATATATGATATATTAATAATGTAGATATGTAAAGCTGTGGAATTCATTCAAACATTGATAAATTAACATTGATAAGGAAGGATTTGAATAACATCAACTTAATTTTATTGTACAAAATTAAGTAAATAGAATTATACAAATATATTCTTAAAATATTGTACAAACATACTTCCTGCAGTATAGACTTTAGGAATAAAAATTTAACGTGAAATGTACCTATTAACGTTATGCGAAAATAATCAAGTAGAATATTTGAAGTCAAAAAAACTGTAGAAACAGTGAATTAGAGAAGGATTGAAAAAGGTAATTTGTACTTGAAATAGTTCACGACATAAATGAGCCATGAGTTCTTTATATTTATTTGTCAATATATATTATGCTGCTTTTATAGAATCTTTCTCAACTAATAACAAAAGTCTCAAAAACATAAGTTTAACAGTTTAGTTACCATAAACTATCCAAAAACTACAGTTTCTTATAATCCATCATCAACATTTTATTGATAAAATATAATTATAGTACCCTACAAAATTGATAAAACAAGAATACAAATTGTATTATTTTATTAATTTTAAAGGGAACTATAATTCTATTTTATAAATACAAGGAACTAGCCCTGAATTCATACATTAAAAAAAACATTTTATTGATAATCAACTGGTGTGAAAAATAAGTAGATATCTTTAGGCTATTCAGTATATATTTTCGAGTTACTGAATGTTTCAATATAGCCCAGGCTTCATCATTTGTATAATATATGAGCCTTTTAACAATGAAACACTTCTTTGCACGATGAAGTTCTATTATAAAATTTATGAAAATTCACTTTGCATATCCTATTTTGAACCCTTCTATTATTACCAATTTTGCTATTATTGTAAAGATCAATTCCATTCCACATTTAAATTCAGTTTGTCAAGGAATGAAAAATTCCAATGAATTATTAGGGCTTTAAATAATACAGTATAATAAGTAATTAATAATATAATTCAGGTTGGACAACTGTATACAGTTTACAGTAGTTTTATGGGAAAAAGAAAATTGGTTTACAGTTTAACTGTATGAAAATATTAAACGAAATACGGTAGGCTATTTACTGTATGAAAATTAATATTAAACAAAAATACAAAACATTTGCTATCAATTATCTTGAAAAATTCAGCTGATACAAATATTGACAACAGTGAGAACATGTAGAGGGGAATTCTATGAAGAGGTAAGCTACTATCCAAAAATAACAATATTTGACAACAATAATTTTTGAATAGTAGGTAGCTCTCATAGAATTTCCTTCTAGGTGTTTATCTGTGTTGCCAACATTTATCAACAATGTTGCCAACATTCAGGGTAATGTTTACAATGTTGGCAACAGGATATCCTGTAGCCAACATTTTAGACCAACGTCTCTGTTACCCTGACATCTTCAGGGTAGTTGAAAACAAATATTTTTGAATTTTCGTTCAATAAAATCAACCCATCAACATTTGAATACAAATCCAATATCATACACTTATTTCCACCAGTTTAGCTCTGAGAAAACACAGCACATATTTCAACAAGTTCACAGAAAACAGTAAATTATAGGTGAAGAAACAGTTTTTACGTGAAAAATGTGACGATGATGTTCAACTGATTCAAGATAACCCGACACAAGTTTAAATTTGAGTTTACGAAAATTCTAGTCTCGCGGTAGAGTTCCAACTGTTCAAATGTTCAAACTGCATACATTTATTGGCAAATACAAATACATTCCAGAGCTCCAGCATTTGACTATACCATGTCACCATCAAACTTCATACATTGGAATATATTTCAGTGGTGAATACAAATACATTCCAAAGCACGTATATTTAACTTCAACTTCTCACCATCGTAAGTTTGCATTGTGGAATACAAAACGTGTATACATCAGAATATATTTTATCGGCAAATACAAATACATTCCAGAGCGCCATAATTTGACTTTACCATGCCACCATCAAACTGCATACATTGGAATATATTATTTTTATCTGTGAATACAAATACATTCCAGAGCGCCAGCATTTGACTTTACCATGTCACCATCAAACTGCATACATTGGAATATATTTCATCTGTGAATAAAAATCTATTCCATAGCACATATATTAAACTTTACTGTATCACCATTATAAGTCTGTATTACTGATTGTAGAACGTTTGAAATTTAAACATTACCATCTCACACCATCCACAGTTCGCTTTACATTTGAATATTGAGCGCGACAGGGGGGCATTGTTCGCGCCGTTGCGACAAGAGGGGCGCGCCGTTTTTGAATTTGCCGCCGGCCGTTACTGCGCGGCGCCCGGTTGCTGCTGCCGCGCAGGCGACAGTTTGACAACAAAGTCGACTATCGAACGCAATATGTTGCTAATCATGGCCGGCGTGCCGGGCTTGGCTGCCAAGGCATCTGTGGTCACACGCAGCTCGTGGAACACGTTGCGTGTGTACGGGTTGCGCATCGACTTGTAGCGCATCGACAGAAAGTGGTAGTAGATGAAGGGCGTCAGTAGGCCGGCGCGACCACTGCAAAAACACACAAAATCAAATGATAACAATACTGAAAACATTAACAGTTCCTGGGTTGACAAGTAATTTTTCAACAGTAGTGCTCATCGAATTTCCATCTATAGTTGGCCAAACGAAAATGGGTCCTTCAAGGTCAAAGCTTGCTCTTGACACCACCACCCGTCTCTACCAACACTGTTGCCACTTTGTACTAAGGGTAGCTAGTGAGAGAGAAAGTGAATGTGTGTGTGAGATAGGGTGTGATAGTGAAGTATTGTTATTGTGGGGAGTATTGTTTGTCTTATCTGTTCAAAGCCTGGATGAAGTGGGATGGGAATCAAATGAGAATTCATGCAAATTGAAAAATGCAGAGTGAAGTGGGCACTACAAGAATATTGACTAAAATAAATAAAATTACATCACTCCACTTCCAATTGATTATTATAAAAGTCTTCAAGTAACCTTTATGAAGTAATAGCTCAGTTTATAAATAGTTGCATTTATAAAGAAAAATCTAATCATCATTATGAAATTGGATTTCTTGATGTCATGACTCAAGAAAGAGTTATACATTATACATAACAATATGCTTTCCTTCATTTCATGATGTTGAAGAATATAGCGGATGATGAGAGGATGTAACAAGGGATGTTATTGTTCTAACTTCAAAGAATGACACAATAGAACTTTTGAACCTGACGTGCTCAAAAGAATTTGTGACAGGTAGTGACGGAAAAGAGGAAGAGGGAAGGTATGAAAAGGAAAGAGCGATGTTCAGGGTGTAGAAATATAGTCAATGTATATAGACTGGTCGAGTGAGGGGTGGCCACCAGTGGCAACATTGCAGTGGCCTTGAGAGACCCATTTTCGCTTGTCAACTATAGCTGTTTACCCTGTTGTCAATTTTTTCAGTAGCCATAGCCACCTCTAATTAGAGGTGGCTATGCAGTAGCAGAAGTCTTCGGGGTGATTTGCAGCATTTTATTCAAATTTTCGTTTAATAATAATCATTAACAATTCACTGAAACTACTGATCAAAATTTGGGTATGAAATTGTAAGGGCTATAGGCCTTTTTGTATCATTTCAAATCACATTATGATTATATGTTTTCATCATTGTTGGACAAATAAATACATGATAGGCAGTCATGGTCTCACAAGTTGATCCCTGGACCCTTCCACAGCATCAAGTTGCTACTATGCCATTCTTTACAAACAAAATCGATTTATTGTCATTCTTTTTTTTACAAACAAGTGAAACAAAAACATTCTTATAATGTTATAGCTAATTATAATCTAAACTAATTTAAAAACATATTCAACGAATGTTCTATTTTATTTTAATATTGAAATAATGGGCTCTCCCAGAAAAGCTAATGCTTGAGCTCTGGAAGAGAGTTCAAAAATATTAAAGGTAATTAGGATGGATGTCTAAGACAATTTAATTAGTACCAGAAGAAACAATATGCAATATAAACACTAAAAATATAAATGTATGTACAATATAACAATGTAAGCACTAGAACAAAAAGTCAATTAATCTTCTGAAATCTCAAGTCCGAAGTAAACTTTCCTACATACCCACTCTCTTATTTCATAAATTAAACACTTAGTAATTCTATTTAGAATGAATTTTTCAGGTAGACAATTTATTATTCTATGGCAATAGAAGGACAATTGGTGTTTGCAAGATGTAAGTCTAGTGAATAGGTTATTGTAGGTATTGAAAACATTTGGACGTATTAGATATGATGTATTACGAGTAGTGAATTTGTCTTTGTTTTTATTAATGTACAGAATTGCGTTAGTTACGTATGTTTGTCTCAATGTTGGTAAATCAATTTCTTCAAATAGTAATGTTTCTGTAGAACAAAAAGTTTATTGAAGTGAGTATCCTGAGCTGCCCCCCATGCCTCAATGCTATATTGAAATAAAGAGTGTGCATAAGCAAAATAAATGTTTCTAATAATACTTGGATGTTTAATTTTATTGATTTTGTAGAAAATATAAGTCAGATATTTTAATTTTGAGCAAAGCATAGCAATAACATTTAGTCAACCAGCTGAGTTGTTGCAAACAATTTCTGTCATCCAGCCAGCATTACATAATTTTATAATACAGTAAAAAAATGATTTTATAATAATTGTCATTATAATAAATCTATTCATATTGATTCAAATTACTCTAATCTGTGCAAACCTCAGTTTGCAGCATTGCTTTTATGAAGTACAGTGCTGCCATATTTCACAGAAGCCAGAAAGCCTGTGAGCTAATTATGTGTGAGAAAGAATGACAATGAGAGCGTAGATAATTTTGATAGAATTGGAATAAAAACAGCAACAGTGTGCTTCTATACTGTTGAGAAATAACATTGGTCATAAAGCCCCGTGCTGCAAACTAAGGTTTGCAAGGACCATAGAAAAAATCTGGTGTGGCGCACTCACACAACTTTCCTTGCCGTTATGAAAATTGATCACCTGACGCTAGTGTTCCCGCGCATCTCAAGTCTACTATTAAAACATTTGAGCCAGCTGGGGACAGGGCAATAACGCTGGAGACACACATGAGGTCTGCTATCTCTTCATAGTGAATAATTTAATAGAATCAACAATAATTTGCAATTGAATAATCAAATTTTCTCGAATTTAAAGCTTATTTTCAATTTTAGGTGAAAATGTTACTGAACATTAATTGTAGAGATTTTCATGCTCAATCTACTCCACTTGATTTTTTTCGTTTCAATTGTATCTGAAGCCTGATAATTGGGAATCTATCTGCATTGATGGGGCGGAGCTCCTGAAATTTTTACAGATATGGGACTTGTGGCAGTTGATAGAGCTTATTGATGACTATTTTAGGTATGAATTTGATCAAAATCGTTGGAGCCGTTTCCGAGAAAATCACGAAAAACCCTGTTTTTGACAACATTTTCGCCATTTTAGCCGGCATCTTGAATTGCATTTGATCGAAATTGTTCGTGTCGGATCCTTATAGTGAAAGGACCTTAAGTTCCAAATTTCAAGTCATTCCGTTAATTGAGAGTTGAGATATCGTGTACACAGACGCACATACACTCATACACACACACACACACACACACACACACACACACACACACACACACACACACATACAGACAAATACCCAAAAACCAGTTTTTTGGACTCAGGGGACCTTGAAACGCATAGAAATTTAGAAATTGGGGTACCTTAATTTTTTTCGGAAAGTAATACTTTCCTTACCTATGGTAATAGGGCAAGGAAAGTAAAAAAGAGATGACCCTCAAGATATTTTCAAAAGCTCCGACAATTTCAAAGAAGTGTGACAAAGTATTTAGTGAAGTATACTTACACAAGGATGAGTATGATTGTGAACGGCATGAGAATAATTTCAGAGAAAGCAATGAGACGCAGAATATTCCTCGACTGGAACTCAATCAGAGAGATCAGGAGACGCGCTCCCCACCATGAGTTCTGGCCCAATGTCTGCAAAAATACAAAAAATAAATATATACCGGGTGATTACAAATGAAATAGACAACTTCAATAGCCTGTACAAAATTAAACTGGTGTATTTCAACATAGTAAGTGATATAGGTTTGTAGGGAATTTTTTAAAGTTTATGTTGGTAGAACTGTTGCTGGCTATTGTTGGCTGCTCCGTGTTACAGCCAGTTTAGTTTAGCAATACGGCCGCTACTCAAGTGGAGAAAGCTTATTGTGTTCTTGAATTAGCCAAAACAAACTCTGTTGTGCAGCGTCATTTCAGAACAAAATACGGTAAACCACCACCAACAAGGCAATCAATTTATGACTGGTATGAACGTTTTGAAAGCAGTGGATGTGTGTGTAAGAAGAAGAGTACTGGAAGACCTTCTGTTACAGAAGAAAAAATTGATAGTGTTCGTGATGTTTTTGTACGAAGTCCAGGAAAATCGACTAGATCAGCGAGTTAGAATTGCAAATTCCTCAACCTACTGTGTGGAAAATTCTGCGGAAACGTTTGAAAATGACACCTTATAAATTGCAGTTAGTACAAAGTTTAAATGACAATGATAAAGTTGTACGTAAAAATTTTTGTCAAGAGATGCAACATTGTCTTGAAAATGACGACACATTGTTTAATCGCCTAATTTTCAGTGATGAATGCACTTTTCACATTAGTGGAAAAGTTAACAGACATAATGTACGAGTATGGGGAACAGAAAACCAAGAGAGACTGTACAGCATATACGCGATTCTCCTAAAGTGAACGTGTTTTGCGCTTTATCTTGTGAAAAGGTTTACGGGCCTTTCTTCTTCCAAGAACCATCAGTAACCGGGAGAATTTATCTGGACATGTTAACCGAATGGTTAATGCCTCAACTCCATGAAGATAGTTGTAACTTCATTTTTGTACAAGATGGAGCTCCGCCTCACTGGTACTCAGACGTCAGAGGGTATCTGGATGAACATCTTCATGGATGGATCGGCCGTGCAAGTGAGGAAAACGTTGTGTTTCAGCCGTGGCCACCTTGTAGTCCGGACCTAACGCCCTGCGACTTTTTCTTGTGGGGCTATGTAAAAGACAGAGTTTTCGTACCACCGCTTCCTGTTGATATCGATGATCTTAAACAACAAATCACAAATGCTCTTGCTACAGTTAACCGTGAGATGCTTAGTCGTGTGTGGTCAGAATTTTACTACCGTGTTGATATCTGTTGTGTTGCAAATGGTGCACACATTGAACATCTGTAAATTTTCAATAAAAACTTCAATAATTCTTCTATGTAATCATGTAAGTAATGATCTAAACTTTAAAGTAATAAATTCTCTACAAGCTATTCAAACTGTCTATTTCATTATTTGTAATCACCCGGTATATAAAACCATCTTGATTCATTCATACTAATCATGAATCACATCATGATTTGTGCCACATTAATGCCCAGTTTCACTATGCTCGGTAAAGGCATTTGAATATGACCGAATATGATCGGTATGGTTTACAACGAGTACACTGAAACATAATTATATGGTTGCTATAGTGATAGTTACCTTCGATAATTCCAGTGCCCACTTGTAAAGCATACCCGGCTTGATCCACTACCTCCGTAAACAAAGCCATAGTGCATTCGTGTGATGTCAGCACAGGTAGGGCTCCTAAACCAATAGAAACACTAGCTGATATAGATCAGCTGAAATCAACGAATTTTTATTGGGGTTGGAGCCCTACCTGTGCTGACGTCACACGAATGCACTACGGCTTTGTTTACGGAGGTAGTGCTTGATCATGGTCTAACGTCTTGACCGAGCTTGATGGAACTGGGCGTAATTGTATCAGTAAATAACAGCAATCATATGATTTGTGTACCATTAAGGGTCGCCGCAAAATAGACACACGTTAATCCACGAAAAGCAACCCACGCCGTGGGATGTTTTGTAAACCATAGCTAAGTTTCTCCAGACATCTGTGTAATACATGCAATGAATAATCCACTTGTCAGCTAATTGATTATGAATAATTCTATAGCAATGGTTTACAAAACACCCACGGCTTGGGTTGCTTTTCGTGGATTAGCGTGGGTCTACTTTGCGGCGGGCCTAAGGGTCGCCGCTTCCTTCAAAGTTGGTTCAACTATTGGGACTCGCTGGGCCCAATTGACTGTCCATAGTCTACTCCCCGGAGACAGTTGAATTTCGGGCCAATTGGCAAGAAAATTGGCCTGAAGTGTTTTATACGAATTTCATGCCAGTCACTTGCCTTATGACAATAATTGTCTCGCCAATTGGCATTGTATAAACTAGGCTTAAGGACTTGTAAATACTTTTATAAAGTAGAACGATTGAAATTTAAAAACTATTGAAAAAAACCTGAGAAAGTTTTGGAAGAATACTCACGTCTAGCAACGTTAACGAATAGCTGGCAAAGTGAATCATCGAGAACAGGAAAATCGGCAGCAGTGTCACTGTTGAATATTAGTTAAGGAAAATAATGCACAATGAATAATTGGAAACAGACAGAACATAATTGATAATGTAACTGTTAATAATAATTATTAATAGAATGGTCAGAATAACTAGTGAGAGCACAACTTGATTCATATATTATGTGTAAGTGCACGCTTGGTTGGTCCAGATGAGAAATAAAATGTGGAAAGAGCAATGGGAACACTCACACTGAACGCGTGCACTTGCTGGTTGCAGCTACATGCAAGTCACAACCTGTTTCAATGGCTATTTACAGATTTTGTTTTTAGCTGATGCATGATCTCACGTGCACTTGCACATACACGCATCTAATGTGATCACACAAAACAACCACTAGGACAATCGGCTTGAGTTGACAGTGAAATTTGCAACACAAACGCCCTATACCATGGTATATCTTCTTAGGCTATATTTTCTCTGTAACTAAACTAAGTAACTCTGGTTAAGAATTTACAATTGAAAGGATACAGGTGACAGATGACACATAGAGGAATATGAGTGAGTAGAGCAGAGTTGAGTGAATTCTACAAGCCATGGCATTACCTTCTTATGCTACCTTTTCTCTATACTAAAACGAAGATACAGTATCATCTCAACTTGGTACACAACACCATAATTTGATACAAAACTTCCAAACTTTGAATGAATTCTACAAACCATGGCATATCTTCTTACGCTATCTTTTCTTTGTGACTAAACTAAGTAACTCTGGGAATTATGTATATTGAAAGGATACAAGTTACAGGTGACACATAGAGGAATATGAGTGAGTAGAGCAGAGTTGAATGAATTCTACAAGCCATGGTATTTCTTCTTATGCTATATTTTCTCTATACTAAAAGGAAGATACAGTATCATCTCAACTTGGTACACAACACCATAATTTGATACAAAACTTCCAAACTTTGAATGAATTCTACAAACCATGGCATATCTTCTTACGCTATCTTTTCTTTGTGACTAAACTAAGTAACTCTGGGAATTATGTATATTGAAAGGATACAAGTTACAGGTGACACATAGAGGAATATGAGTGAGTAGAGCAGAGTTGAATGAATTCTACAAGCCATGGTATTTCTTCTTATGCTATATTTTCTCTATACTAAAAGGAAGATACAGTATCATCTCAACTTGGTACACAACACCATAATTTGATACAAAACTTCCAAACTTTGAATGAATTCTACAAACCATGGCATATCTTCTTACGCTATCTTTTCTTTGTGACTAAACTAAGTAACTCTGGGAATTATGTATATTGAAAGGATACAAGTTACAGGTGACACATAGAGGAATATGAGTGAGTAGAGCAGAGTTGAATGAATTCTACAAGCCATGGTATTTCTTCTTATGCTATATTTTCTCTATACTAAAAGGAAGATACAGTATCATCTCAACTTGGTACACAACACCATAATTTGATACAAAACTTCCAAACTTTGAATGAATTCTACAAACCATGGCATATCTTCTTACGCTATCTTTTCTTTGTGACTAAACTAAGTAACTCTGGGAATTATGTATATTGAAAGGATACAAGTTACAGGTGACACATAGAGGAATATGAGTGAGTAGAGCAGAGTTGAGTGAATTCTACAAGCCATGGTATTTCTTCTTATGCTACCTTTTCTCTATACTAAAACGAAGATACAGTATCATCTCAACTTGATACACAACACCATAATTTGATACAAAACTTCCAAACTTTGAATGAATTCTACAAACCATGGCATATCTTCTTACGCTATCTTTTCTTTGTGACTAAACTAAGTAACTCTGGGAATTATGTATATTGAAAGGATACAAGTTACAGGTGACACATAGAGGAATATGAGTGAGCAGAGCAGAGTTGAATGAATTCTACAAGCCATGGTATTTCTTCTTATGCTACCTTTTCTCTATACTAAAACGAAGATACAGTATCATATCAACTTGATACACAACACAATAATTTGATACAACACTTCCAAACTGTGAAAGAATTCTACAAACCATGGCATATCTTCTTATACTATATTTTCTCAGTGACCAAACCAAGTAGATGATGGTGAACTATGCATATTGAAAGGATACAGGTGACAGGCGACACATAGAGGAATATGAGCGAGTAGAGCAGGTAGTGGAAGCTGTCCTCGAGCAGCAGACTGGTGAGATACTCCCGTGTGAAGGACACAGTGGGCAGTCTCTGGTGCAACCTTATGGCACTTGTCGCTCCGTTCGCAAACAGAGCCTTGTAGTATGAGTTGTACGGGTTTCTGTAACACAAAAACACAACAAATTAACAGAAAGATATAATAAATGGAGGATTTGGGCACAAAATGAACTATAACACATCAAATAAAAAAATAAACTACAATAAACATGCAATGATATCAATAATTTGGGCGCAGAATTAACTATAACCATAGAAAAACGATAGCATAAGTAGATATCCCATGGTATAGGACGTTTATGTCGCAACTTTTACTGTTATCTCAAGCCGATTACTGTCGACTATTGCCGATTTTTACTGTTTGGGCCGGGTGAGAATGTTTGAACGGCACAATATGAGAGACTACCAGCGTCACACAGCATCAAGGGAAAGAACTACGTGGACTATCGGCTTGAGATAACAGTAAAAGTTGCGACATAAACGCCCTATACCATGGGATATGTACTTATGCTATTGTTTCTCTAAGATAATATATATTATGAATATTATATAAGCATGAGCTCTATCGCTGAGATTTAATAATTCATAGTACACTTTGCAGCATTTAATAAGGATTTTCGTTTGATAATAATTAATTATATATTAGAATTTAATTATTCTGGGCCTTGTTACATGGGAGAATAGAATCTAATATTTCAATAATACTCTATTCTAATAAAAAAAACTCACTTATTCTCATATTATTTGTTTGTATTTTAACATGTAATATGCCCTTGGTGGCCATTTTGTATCCTTCTTGTAAATCACACCACAAACATATTTTAATAATGACTGTTTTCTTCATAAAAAATCCATGATGACTGTTTGTTTATTCTGGACTATGATCCGATGGAACACAACAAATAAACTAGAAGAAATATTTAATAAGGTGACGAATTTTGGCACAAAAAGAGAAAGGTGCAATAGGATCAAGAATTTAGACACAAAATGAACTGTAACATATCATATCAACAAATATGGTTGCACAAAATCCGGTCAAATTTTAACCGTGATTAATTTCACGAGGACCAATTAGAGAAGTCTTTTTTGAAAAGACGGCTTCTCTGATCGGTTCTTGTGAAATTGACCAAGATTAAAATTTAACTGGCTTTTGTGTAACCAACACTGAATTTGATAGAGTAAATAATTTTGGGAGAAAAGACATTATAAAATGAAGAATTTAGACACAGAATGAACTGTAACAAATCATATCAACAAATATGGTTGCACAAAGTCCGGTCAAATTTTAACCGTGATTAATTTCACGAGGAAATGTATGATGACAGTATTTGATTAACATTGGTGATGCTATCCTTGTCTATCGCTTGACTCAATATTTTCAAGTTCTGAGAGTTTATTGAATGTAATATAAATCTAATAATATTAGGTTTTTAATCAAATTCAAAATGTCTAATTTATTTATTTCTGGTCTAAAAAGTGGACTCAAATCAATTCAAGTGGGTAGCATAACCTATAATTTTTATTCATTCATAACTCTACCTTCATTGTATTTAAATACTTCTAGAAAGTCGCCTTTGTAAAATAATAAAAATGCAGGTGGCGTATTGCTATCCTTGTCTATTATTTGATAAGAAATATATATTAAGATGAGAAATTCTAACAATATAATAGTTTGACTTTGATAGAGTAAATAATAGAAAATTAAACTCATATTCAAGCACAAACAGTGCTTTGTAGTATGAGTATGGGTCAGGACATGACTGTTAGAGGCCTGTGAATATGAACCTGCATAATACTATATAATCTAATAAACTATTCCATGTAGTCATTGAATATACGTTAAATTTTAGAAATCGTAACTGGAAAAATGTTCCAACAGTTCTTGTTTCAACTAATGGACGTGAATTATATTCTAGATTTTAGTGTGTAATTGACTAGCACAGCATGTCTTACACACTTGGATGACTTGTTTAAATATATAGTCAGCTTTTCACTGTATTCTGTCAGCATTATATAAATAGATAACATCACTGCACTTCCCATACAACACTAATGCCAACATTAGAACGAGCATCACACTCTATAAGGTTCACGTTATAATGGCAGTGAAGAAAAACGTTGCCGAACCTCTGTCTTGTCAATGCCTTCTATAGATGATAGCAGATACAGGTTTATTGATGTAATATTAACTGTTCATTCTCGTTGAAAACAATCAATTATATTTTATTCAGCAAGAAATGTTATATTTTCTAATAATTTCATAATAATTTATTAATTCTACATTGTTAAAACGCGATCTGGCAACAGAGCAAAGCGAGAAAGAGATAGCGCTATCCGCTATGTTTAATGAAAGACAAGGATAGTAATACCATTGCTAATCAAACACTGTCATTATAACGTGGACCTCACTATACAAAGATGCTTGTTTGAAATGATCTGCGAACACTGTGAAGTCTAAATGCGTCAACGGAAAACCTGTTTGGTGATTTGTTTGGTTTTGGGTTTGGTTTGTTCACTTTGTCGAATTGAAATGAAAAAAAAATCTAGAAGATCAAGAGTTTCAAAGTAAGATACTAGAAAGAGCTTCAAAATTCTGTGACATACTCAAGATCTCAGAGAAAAAAAATGAGAATCCTCTATTTGTTTAGTCTTAACTAAAGCACTTTGATTTCGCTACACATCTGTTTTGCTGGGAGATTTCAGACTAGACTAGACAATTCTTGCTCTAGCTTTCAAGTCTTATTGATTTAAAAATCGAATCAAATTTATTCACTCAAAATTCACACTAAATATTCACAAAAATATAGAACAACTTGCAAAGGAACAAGATAATACTCACAAAAATACAGTAAGTTACAATAATTATTGTATTTACAATTATAATAATATATAATTCTTATACAGTGAGTGCAATAAAAGGTCCAAAGCAATTTTTACACAGTTTGAATGAGCTTTAAATTATCATTTAATCATCAGCAAAAAACTGTTAGATTCTTTTGCATTACTCATTGTAGAGTTGGTTGTTAGAATATTGTTCACCATATCTGTTTCAAATGAGAAGTAAACTGAACAAGCTATAATGAGGTCCACGTTATAATGGCAGTGGAGAAAGATAGGAAAAGAGCGGTGCCGATTCTCTGTCTTGTCACTGCCTTCTATAGAGAATAACTGACACCGGTACATCTCATGTAATATCAACTTTTCATTCTTGTTAGAAATTATCAATTATATACTGTATTCTTCAAGAAAATATATTTTCAATGATTAAATAATATATTTCATAATTGAGATTGAGTATTTTATGAATTATATTTTAGCTGTGCTTAAATAATTAAGTTTGTTTTTCGGCAATTCTTCAAAATTATATTTTTAATATGTGAATATTTCTTATTTTAGTTGTTATAATGTGAAATATTTCTTTCATGTTTAGTTTTGAAGCATCTAAATTTGAAAATCTACTTAGTTAAAATACTTGAGGACAGAAAATTTTATGAATTGAAAAACTACAAGACTTAACCTATTTCGGACTATGTGTTAGGTTACCTAAATTTGGCTAGGAATAGCACAAGGTTACCTTATTTTTTCCTCTCCCATCATTTCGATAATGTACTTATTGTATAAATGAATTAATAATAAAGAATATTTCTACATGTTCAAAAAAACCATCTAGCAACGTTGCAGAACTAGAAAAGGTTAGCGCTACCTGCTTTGTCGAGTGATAGACAAGGATGGCAACACCAATGCTAATCAAATACTGCCATTATAACGTGGACCTCACAATGTTAAGCATCTGTTAGTATTCAAAGCAATTACAATTAGAAAATTCTTGAGCCAATTTAGAGTTAGTACACTCATTACACATGTAGTAAGGAGAACTTAATTATTGAAATTTGAAGTTGCAAACAATTTCTCAACATCAATATTTGAAATTTATTGTTCACTTTGTCCTTGAGTATTTTTACTGATTTATTTATTCTACTGTCCAATTTTTGCCAACTCATGTCCACTATAGAGGTCCACGTTATTATAATGGCAGTGAAGAAAGAAAGATAGCAGAACAACGTTGCCGATCCTCTGTCTTGCCAATTTATTCTATAGTTCTATAGAAGGTAGCTGATACAGGTTTATTGATGTAATATCAACTGTTCATTCTCGTTTAAAATAATCAATTTCATTTCAGTAAGCAAGAAATTGTATTTTTCAATGATTTAATAATCAAGATGAAATATTTAGTTAATTAATTATCAATTCTACATTAAAAAAAAAGTAAATTCGTATGGCTTTTGTTGGTGGGGAGTCCCTTATCAATTCTACATTGTTAAAAGACGATCTGGCAACAGAGCAAAGCGAGAAAGAGATACCGCTATCCGCTTTGTTGTATGATAGACAAGGATAGCAATACCCCTGCTAATCAAACACTGCCATTATAACGTGGACCTCACTCACTATATAGTAAGAGTTTCTCTTAAACTTACAGCATTTTTTGAATGAGATGTAGGCCTATTATTCATGTTACATTTATAAGGTCTGACATCAGTTAAAAATTGAATGAAAAAGACTAAGAAATTGTCAAAAAATTCAGTTTCATTCAATATGGATAATTACCACAATATCAACTTCTCAACTACACAAAAAATCAGTTAAAAACGTATCCCTCAAAAGTCTCACATTTATGTTTTCATATTTTTAAAAAATTCTTCATGTTTCCTTCCTCTACAAATTAACATCACTTTAAAATGAATATTTTAATAGTCTCAGTTATGTTTTCATATCCCATCTATTTTTAATACGGTAGATTCGTTTTATTCTTTTCCTCTATGAATTTACAATAACGAATTAGAATCTAATTGATGATTTTTACGCTTGAAGACTTTCAAAGCATTCATTAAAAGTCTGTGAGGAAGGAATAAATCATGAAAATTTTATGCTTGGATGATTCCAAGACCACGGACTAACATTTTTAGCAATGGATTTGGATAATGAGATTGTTATAGTGAGGTCCACGTTATAATGGCAGTGTTTAATTAGCAATGGTATTGCTATCCTTGTCTATCATTCAACAAAGCGGATAGCGCTGTCTCTTTCTCGCTTTGCTCTGTTGCCAGAACGTCTTTAAACAATGTAGAATTAATAATTAATCAACAGGATATTTCATCTTAGTTA
This sequence comes from Nilaparvata lugens, assembly GCF_014356525.2. Classification (NCBI taxonomy): domain Eukaryota; kingdom Metazoa; phylum Arthropoda; class Insecta; order Hemiptera; family Delphacidae; genus Nilaparvata; species Nilaparvata lugens. Next base: position 2,484,487 of record NC_052515.1, read on the forward strand.
TAAAAATTCATTATAAAATCATTGAAAACTATAATTTCTTGCTTAATAAAATATAATTGATTATTTTAAAAAAGAGAATGAACAGTTAATATTACATCAATAAACCTGTATCAGCTACCGTCTATTGAAGGCATTGACAAGTCAGAGGATCGGCAACGTTGTTCTGCTATCTTTCTCCACTGCCATTATAACGTGGACATCACTATAGGACAGTTTCAAGAGATCCTCACTGTTTTGAAAATAACTCAATAGTGATTAACAGACAGAAAACTCTATAAAAATTATGTACGGTACATTATTGTCCAAACTTCACCAAGTCAACAAATAAAGAAGTCATTCTGTTATATAAACAGAGAGAATGAATCAGAATTCGGGGAAGGAACAGTTTTGGGCTGTGCCTGTTGGTCCTTCCCAAATCATTTTGATGAATAAAGGATGGAAACTAATGAGAATTTGTACTTTATCAAATGCTAATGAATTAATGATATTATTATTGTTAAACCTAAGTCCAAATCAAATGCTGTAAATCACTCCGAAGACTTCTGCTACTGCAAATATTGACAACAGGGTAAACAGCTAGATGGAAATTCGATGAGCGCTAGTATTCAAAAATTATTTGTCAGCCCGGTAATTTGGAGGTACCGGGTTCGATTCCCGGGCTGACAAATAATTTTTGAATAGTAGCGCTCATCGAATTTCCATCTAGCTGTTAACTCTGTTGTCAATATTTGCAGTAGCAGAAGTCTTCGGGGTGATTTACAGCATTTGATTTAGATTTTCATTTCATAATAATTATTATAATGAATTTATGTATTTTGTGTATCATAATGTAGATAAATAAATAGATAAATACTCACCCGAATATAGGAATAATGTACATAAATGTGAAGAACATAGTACAGAAGCGTGTGGTCCATAGCAGGACGTCCAATTTTTTAGCTATGCAATGTTGCTTGAAGGCCTCAAATCCCCTTTGAGGGGCCTGCGACGTACGATCTGAATCAGTTTCCGCCATTTTCAACTGCAAAAATACATGAATAATGTAAATAAATACATAAACCAACAATGAATTAAGTTGATATTTATAATATGAGAAATCAGAATATTCTTTAACCTTCTAATTATCAAATTTGGCGCTTAAAAATAAATCAATTAGTCCAAAATGGAAATATTAAAAAAAAAAACAAACAAAAACTCACGTTTATCTACGCTTGGTCTCTGCGCTCAGGTTATTTTAACCTTACAGGGACCCTCCTTGTATATTAGGCTATATAATTACTTATTATATACTACCTACTGTATATCTAACTATTATGTTATGTATTTTATACTTTAAGTTTCAAACTTTGTAACTATCACCAAGGTTAAATAAAAAAAATTGATTATTCATATAATTTAATCGGGACATTTTCATTTCATTCATTCATTCATTCATTCAATATTACTGTAATCTCAATAATATATTGAGACTATTTCACTCTATATTGAATATAACTTGGTAGGCTACTATCACATACCCTCTCTGTATTTAAGGAATTAATTATAGACCATCATATATGATTTATTACATAGATAATAATTAGATTTATTATTAGCAACTTTTGCATGTGTATTAAAATTATTATCCATATGTATTTGTAAATAAACTCCTCTGAGTGCAATTCTCTGGCAATCAGAGAAATTATAATTATTTTAGCTTCTTAAATATTTTCTCGGCAAGCAGTGTTACGTCTGCTTTTTGAAGCACTTTGTATTTGAAAATTGCAAACCACAAATTTTCTCTTCTGGAACTTGCTCTTCAACATTGAGAGAGAGTGAGAAAGAGAGTGAAAAAAAGAAGCAAACTAAGAAATCAGTCACTGCTAGAGATACAGTGAGAGAGAGAGACCACTGCTGAGACAACATATCCTACGTAATAGAGAGTCGACTCTTTAATACCAGTGCATGGTGAATAAGAAGAAGAACCGGTATATTGATAATGAGTTCACAAGATATAGTCAGCATTGGCTGTATGGGGAACAGTGGTGTTGAAAGTTTTAATAGTACTGACCAGTTTCAGGAGTGAGCTACCTATCTCACTCTTACAATTATTATAGTAGAACAGGAATTGGATAGGTTGCAGGGGAGGGGGGTGTTAAAGGAGGAGAGATTTCACCAAATAAAGAGGAGGAGAAGGAAGGAGGAGAAGTGAAGGGGGAGGAGGAAGGATGAAGGAGGATAAGGAAAAGAAAAGGATAAGCGAAAGTGAGAGAAACATACGACTGGCAAGGTTGCTCTTGCATGAGTATTAACACAACTCACACGCAGTTGAAAAGATTATTAAAAATTATGCAAGGAGTAGAATGCAAATAGACAAACTCCTCTGAATTGGTACCATTCATGAGTTTAAAAATCCGCATCCCGGTGGTTCTGAACCACCTAAAGCTGTGGGTCCACACATCTCCCACTCATTACCCACGCACAAGCCTAGAGATCATGTGGGCATCATCCTCAGCGAAAAAGGTTTGCGTGGAGAAAAAAATAGGGGAGATTTTGGGCTGGTTTCCGAGCTCGGGATCTAGCTAAGTTCTAGACTTTAAACAGCAGCTGGAGTCAGAAAACTGTCTTTTGGAGTCACAGTTTTTATGACAGTCTTTATTTTATCATTTCTATAATTAGAATGGTTTCTCCTTGACGGAATTAAACATTCCTAAATAATTCAAAATAGCTGAAACTTTACACTATTTTCTCTTTATTTTATTTTGTAGTTTTTCGAAATTTAATTTAAACGTGACTATGAAGATTACTACGACTACGCCCCGTTTCGGTAAGCCAATTTTCTGACTCCAGCTGTTTAAAGTCTAGAACTTAGCTAAATCCCGAGCTCGGAAACCGGTCCTTAGTTGTGGAAATAGGCTAGATGTTGCTTCACATCAATTTGTTGTTGTTCTAAAACAATTTTGCTCAAACTTTTAATATATCACTGTATTTAGGCTAGTATTCGTAGATGATAAGAATCTAATGCAGGCCTACAGACTTTACAAACACTTTAATGGATAGTTTATATTATTTAAGGCAGTTCAAATAATTGAAAACACATTATCAATGAAGAAAATGTTGGATACAGTTGCTCAGAAATACTGCATAATAGGATTAGATGTTTGTAGCGGCCTTGATACACTATCATCAAGTGGCTAAGAAATAAAAACCAGGCGAGATCGAATATCTATGCAGAGGAGGTTTGCTGAGTTGGGAATGTGTTCTTGATTAACAAACTGGTTTCAATCGAGACAAAAAATGTGTTGAAACACAATATAAAATAAAATAATAGATCGACCACTTGGGATATTGTTTACATGTTTGCAGTTAGCATGAGAAGTTTTAGGCTAGGCGCACACCAGTTAGTCAAGACAAGACACGTTTAGTCACAATACTTCACATTGTTAATCATGACGCAACTCACACTAATTAGTCATTGAAAATGGACATGTCAACTATTATATATGAAGTATTGTGACTAAGTATGACTAGTCTTGTATTGACTAAGCGGTGTAAGCCCAGCCTTAGTTTTCAAGTTGAATGCAGTAAATTTTGATTCAAAGTTGGAAAACTTGATTGATTTATTAATAAATTGCAGGTAACCCGTGCTCCGCAAGGTTCTAATTTTTTAAAAACTTGGCAAACTGAAAACTTGACTTACTGAAATCTTAGGGTCCTGTTATTGTATGTTGAGCAAACAAAGTGTGCTTTGTTGAGAAAATCGTTTAAAAATCAGGCTCTTAAAAATTAGGACTGTAGAAAGTTGAATACTGTCTAAATATTATATAATTTATTTACAATGCAAATGACACGAATGCAATAACATTGGTAGATAAAATAATAAGGTAGTCATTGTGCTATTTTTCTTACAAATTTATAGGTGCCAAAGTCATTCTATTAAGCTTTTTACCATTATTCTGTTTGGATAGGTAGTAGGTACAGTATAATATTGGTGACTAAGGCTAGGAGGTGTTAATAAACTTACCGTATTCCTAATAATTCTTCTTCAAACTGGACATTGATGTTTTCTTTTTTATCTACTTATCAAAACTGAGATATAAATGGAAATATAACCTACGACCAAGGAAATCTGAATCTCTATAACCTAAGCTTAGCAGCGTTCAAGATACTATTACAGACATCAACTTACCTACTTTTTAGGAAGATATCAAATTAAATACCACATAAGATACAGTTTATGTGCTAACCAATATAGGTGACATGGCAAATGATTTCTAGAGGCATAAATTTTTAAATAGCCTACCTTTTTGGAGCAATATTTTGGCTGATGTCTAAGCGATGAATCTTTACTTTATTAACTGTTTCTCCCAAATACACAGAAATCCTCAATTCTAAAATTATAAATTTAAGTAGGGCTAAACCACAGGCCTAACTACTAGGCAAATATTGACCTACTTATTTCCACCAAATTTTTCAACCACCTACAGGTATTGTAGGTGAGTTATATTGTTTTGTAATAGGTCTAATTGTTAGAGAATTTTTTGCTGCTAATCATATGACTTAAATAATAGTAATATGCAGACGACAGACCATCAACAATTACCTATTTTTAGAGAAAACATGCATTTTTATTTCGATGATTCATATGTGTTCAGGGTTGAAGAGCCAGGTTGTAAGATTAGAAGGGTTTAGACTATTAATAAATATAATGCTGGCAGTTTTAAATATCACTGAGTTTGAATGGAAAATAGAAATTTTGCTTGAAAGATACCCACAAAGATCAACATAAAAATCAACCAAATGATAGAGGTTATACATATAACTATTCAGCAGTTGTTGATAGCTCACCTTCAATTATTATTTTTACACAAATTCAACTAGCTCACTTAATAGTTTACACAAAGTTTTTATTTTACACAGACTAGATCTAATTAATCACTGAAATTAAATCTTACATAAAATCCACTGCATGCATGACAACTCGATTTCTCCTAATCAGGTTGCCATACAAGTATGATTACTTCAGAATAAAAATCCCTATTCATTTCTGGTACTTTTCGGGAAAAATAAATATGTTATCTTCAATGTTTATAGGCGCAATGGATTGGGAATAAATTATATTCAATAAAAAAATTATGAGTTGATCTAATACTATCGGTTTTCAGGCATTATTCAACGTATATAAATTTGTAAGGATGTGTAAAGAGCCCGTCAAAGTGGAACAGCGACAACGTTATTTGACGACTAGCCAAAGTATTCTTAGTATTCTTACATACACTTCAAAATGTGAGTGTTTGTTGAATCTTGAATGTCTACACATTATTGGTGTTGATTGAAAGAAATGCTGAATATATAGTGTGTTTCACTATAGAATTTAATGCTATAGAATTTAATTTAATGAGTGAGTTCACTGGAAAGAATCAGTAGCAATGATGAGACTGTCAACAATATTATCTTATCTGTTACTTTTGCCTTCAAGGTGCAATTCCCTAGTGCAAACTCTCACCTTAGGTATTGAGTTTGGGAGCAATAATAGTAGTCAACACTCCTCATTCACCTTCAGGCACATCTCAAGAATCCCGGTGTCTGGTAAAATCATCTGTTATGTATATCAAACTCAGTGCCTATTTTTAGAATAACTTAGCCTACTCTTCTCACCTAATCAGCTTGGATGCCAATGCAGATTCTGTTCCTAGCTTGGTCAAGTCCATGCTGGCAGCAATGGAGAATAGACACTCAATTGTGGTGATCCTGTGTGATCTGACCAAGACCTTCAACTGTGTTCCTCACTGTATACTTTTATAAAAACTTGAGAAATATCAATTCAAGAGGAGGCTCTCAAGTCTATGAAGAATTATCTGGCTCATTCTAACAGGTGGTGTCAATTGATGGTGCTGTGTCATATGCTTGTGATGTATACAGACAGTGACATGTCTCATTATCCTATCCTGAGACTTCTCCTCTTCCTCATCAATGACCTGAGGCTGGATGGAAGTGCAATCTTATTCACAGATGATACAACCCTAATTGCCAGGGATGGGGATACTGATATTCGGTAGAGATCCACATGCTTGCCCAACTGTTGGAGGTTGCCAGTGACTGGTCCTGGATGAACAGACTTGCATTGATGAAGGAAAACCCAAATTTCACTCTGCACTCCAAGGCAGAATCCATGAATTCTTAAGAATTAGAGAATACAGTATGAAGCTGCTTGGATATAGGGATGGATGCCACATTAATGAATAGGAGCAGCATTTTGAAATGATCTGCAATAAACTGTTAAATAATTAACATTAATAAAAGAGTCACATATCTGATATGCTCAAGCTGATAAAGTCATGTTTCTTTGGAGTCTTAGGTTACAGTATACCATGGCCTCATCCACAATCATATGAATTATGGCATTGTGCTTTGGAGTTTGTCATGCAGGCTGCTGCAGAATAATCATGCTCCTACAGAAGAGGGTTCTCTGGAGCACATCACCCTATTTTATCTGCTAGAACACTGTCTATCAATCTGTAGGTGACTTAAGATGATAACAGTCTATAGTTAGTATAATATGTTTAGTTGAGCTGTTACTGTTGAGAAGAAGTCAACATAAAACATTTAATAAAGAAAAAACATTTTTACCCACTTACAACACAAGAAGGAGGATGACATTGAATAAATAATAGACCTAATCTGGTCATTGTTTTGCCTTATACCAGCCTGACTTGATACCTTGAACTCTCTGTCCATGCACTAAAGATTTCTAACAGGATGTGGGTGCATTTCCATACTTACTTACTTACTTCATACTTCTCTCCTTAGTCATGACCAGATAACTGGATTGACTGTGTCAGAAAGTGGACCTGACTTGGTCCTTGTCGTAGAGTTGACATAAAACTATGTCCGTAATAAACACTTATTTACGTTTATAAACTTAGTCAAACATATAAAAAACATTTAAGAATAGTAATATTTAAACTTTTTCAAGATGGTCTTGCCTGTATGCATTACATTAATTATCACTCAACGTTAGCTGATGTTTCTAGTTGCCTCGAAGTATTCCTCCACTGAATAGAATGGACACTCTATCAACCAGATTTTTATTTTTGTTCTGAAGCTCCTGTCGTCCAAGTTCTTCACACTGTCCATGAGCAGGGTGAGATCTTTGAGAAGGTACATTGTGAGAAGCTTGTAAGTCTACAAGCACTTCACTCATCCCTGGATGAAGAGGCAATACAGTAGTATTTTTTGAGCTCTATTGCTGACCTCCCATCTTGATCTGAGTTATTTTATAAGGTTTTCATATTTTAAAGCAATCTTCCCAACATGGGCTGGTCATAGATAGGGACCACAGAATACTGGATGAGCTGGCTCAACTTCTAATTTAAAACTGTACCTATATACAAAAAAGGAGATGAGAATGACAAGAATAACTTTCGACCAATTATTACTGTTACCCCCTTACTCGGAAAAATCTTAGAGGTTGCCATGATGGATCAGCTAATGGACCATCTTGAGAGGAATAGTTAATTTGCTGTCTAATAGACAATATGGCTTTAGAAAGTTCAAGTCCACACAAACCGTCCTGCTGGCCCTGATCAACGAAGTCATTGATGCATTTGAGAGTGGAGATTCTGTGTCAGTGAGACTGTGTGACCTGTCACGTGCTTTTGACTGTGTGTCTCATGAGCTTCTCCTTGGAAAGTTTAGTCAGTATGGTATAACAGACAATGTTGCTGACACTTTCAAGTCCTATCTTTCCGACAGAAGGCAGATAGTGAATGTTCGGGGTGCATCATCTGGCGAGCTGCATGTATGGCATGGGGTACTGCAGGGCTCTGTCCTGGTGCTGGTCCTGTTCATCCTGCATATGAACGATTTTAGAGTCGGCTGAAGTGAGCTGCTGTTTGCAGACAACACAACCCTTGTTGGGAGAGGATCCTCGCCTGCAGCTGCCACACTTGAGTTGGAGGAGTCCTTTGCTGGTGCAGAATACTGGTTTCAGGAGAACAAGCTGTTACTCAATGTCGGCAAGACACAGAATATCATGTGCACTCTGAGAAACCACTTCAATCATTCATTGAATGAACCGGTGAAGCTTCTGGGATTTAACATTGATCCAAAGTTAACATGATGGAGTGCTCATGTGGATGCTGTATACAGGAGATTGTCTTGTGTGATCTACCTGTTAAGAAGACTTAGGTGCTTGCTGATTGAGGAACATTTGATTATGACGTATTATTCACTGTTTCATAGCCACATTATCTATGGAATACTGCTGTGGGGACACTCTTCACACTGTGAGAGTATTCTTCTGCTGCAGAAGAAAGCAGTTTGGGTATTGTCATCCAGTGGTCACCTGGAGCACAGTAGGCCACTCTTTGCCAGGCTTGGATTTTCACAGTTTTTAGCCAGTTTATCTTTGCTTCCCTGGTTGGTATTAGGAATACCAATCTGACAGTGAATTTGAGGGGGTTGCAGAGTGCCTACTCACTCCGAAATGCTCTCGACTTCAATGTTCCTCGATGTAGGCTAAGTAAGGCTCAAAACTGTTATCCGAATATCGCTTTAAAATTTTTAATATGCTACCTCCATCTGTGCGTCATTTGAGTGACAGTGAGTTTAAGAGGAGACTCAAGTCCTGGCTGTATGCCAGACCATACTACTCCTTGAGTGAATTTTTTCAGGAGTTGACATTTAGCGGCCATTACCGTGTTTAGCCATCTATGCTATTATGTTTCATTTTTTGACATGACAGTGATGTCAAAAACTTTTGTGTGAAATTGTATATTGATGTGATGACCTACCCAGATCATCTGGCTGGTTAATGGTCCTACAAATGAAGATTGAAGATTGGGTAGACTTGAGGCCATCAATTTGGGATTCTCATCCTGAAATTTTTTATTTAAAAAAATGATTGATTCTAAATATTACTCATATTTAAAATATGAGTGATTATTTTTTATAAAATATGGGTGAAAAAATCGTCCCAGCTACAAAACAAATTGTCGTTGTATCTGTTTGCCTAATCCACTCGAAAGACAAACTGGTCCTCTTGAGAAGTCACATTCCGTTCAATACAAACAAGGTTATGTTTTCGGCGCTTCAAATAATGTATTTCAAAATTATAAATTTATAATGAATTGACAGTCATTAAGATCATAATCAACTGTTCACTCATTATCTCTTGTTTTTTTCCAATTACTGGTTATCAAGTGAAATAAAATAGAATATTTTTTAATTCCATCAAGCCAGTCACGGTATTTACAAACAGGTTAGTAGAGAGTAATTATTTTTTGTTGCATAATTTTATTATATTCATTGTGTTGTGATATTCAAATATTAAAAATTATGCTTTTCTTTATATTCTCACTAATACTCTTTTGTGATTATTATTTTTAAAGAGTGAGCAAGCTACTTAATCAATTGGATAAGGCAGAATAATTTATAAGAGCACTTAGAGCAGCATGCTTTCAAAACTACGGAACGGAATCAATAATAATTATTATCGATTTATATTATCGTTGTCAGTCATGGCTATTTTATCTTCACGCAGTATCATTCATCCTAAATTTTTTTATAAGAACTCATGACTATTTTCAAGTTTTGCAAATATCTTGAGCAAATTTTGGAGGGAATTATGAAGGTCACATACTCTGTTACATAATGAATTACTAATTCTCTTTGTTCTACTTCTGAAAATTCCTCTGAAGCTATTATGAGAGGAATAGATTTTTATTTTTTCTTGATAATTCTGTCTAGGTATGCCAAAACATGTCCAAACAATCTTATTGACAAATATATAAATTTCTAAAGTGAATAAATTCGATGTAACATCTTTACCTTTTTTAATTTATTATTAGAAAACCTCATAGGCCTACTTATCAGTTTGATGTCTTAGTCGGCATGAAGTTGAAATAATATAGTCCTTAGTTTTTTATTAAATAAAATGGATAATAGTTTTATAATATTTTAACAACTAACCATGGGTGCCCATAGGGGGAGACTTGGACGCAGACTACGTCCTTGAAATTATTGGGGGAGGCTGAGAATCCAATCTTGGGGGTGTTCCTAAAAAAGGTCAACAGTGTTAAATAACACTGAATTAACATGTATTTAACTAATAATAGTCACCTTAATTGATAAGTTATTAGCATTAGTTTCATCTAGGCCCACTTGATATTTAAATTCAACACAATAAATTATAATCATGAAACCTAATATTTCAGTAGATTATTTAATCATGTAATATTGCAGTACTTAGCCGGTTGCACAAAAGCTGGTTAAATATTTAAAACCGTAATATTAATTCTACAAGAACAAATTTGAAAAGCCGTCTTTCCAAGAACACCTTCTATGATTGGTTCTAGTGAAATTAATCACGGCTATAATTTAACCGGCTTTTGTGTTACCTGGTCCTAGTCGTTAAAATGATATTGTAATATTGATTAAAAACTACTTGAGATTTTCACACTGATTATTTACCAAAACATATTGATGATAAACTAGCATCTGTTGTTACTCTACATTATCTATCCCTAGTAGCCTAAACTGAAAGCTTGAAATATTGATAGTGGTATAACAACCGAAACTAGTTTCTCAACATGTTTAAATTAGCCTAATAACTTCTATACCGTACCTCCTTCTGCTTCGTCTATTACCCACACTTGTGGGATCGATCGTGTCATAAAATTTAATTTTAGTATTTAGTATTTAGTATTTATTTAAATAAGTCCATAAAAGGGATCACTAAAGTGAAGCCCACTGAGACACGTCAAAAATGTAAAAAAAACAACTGCTCAGAGGCAGAAATCAAATACGAAAATAGGTACTCACCACACTGCTCTCCAACATACAGAACTCACGGAGTGAGTACAGAGGGTGATCCGTCAGCAGGCTCCTCAGAGCCCCTCGAAACCGCACCGCAGGCAGATCCCTGGCCAACAGAGGCAGCCTATTATAGAGGCTGATAGACATATGAGCCAGACCAGTCCGAGTTCTGCTCAGCCTCTGGTATGGAGAACATAGAGGGAGAAGACGGTGAGGATCCTCTCTTTGATAAAGAGTGGGCGACAGTGGGCTAATCTACCAGCCCCACAAATAATCCTCAGGGCCCTCTTTTGGAGACGAAGGACTCGGGCGACATCTGTGGCTCCACCCCAGAGGGGGAGGCCATATAAAATCACGCTCTGAAAAAAGCCAAAATAGCACATTTTAAGATAATGAGGTGGCACACTGTGCCACTTACTTGTGGCATTTACTTGAATACTTACTCATAAGTATCATAACTTATAAACAAATAATATTAATGAAAACACAAATTATATTATCAAATAATATTAACATCATCATATAAACAAATAATATTAATATCATCATCTTCTACAACAATCTTAAACTCACTTGAATACTTCTAAGTATCAACACATAATATAATATTTTTTAATCTCTTTCAACAGTCTTAATATTTTATTCAATTTCAGGATACACCTATCACCTTCAAAACCATGCTGAGGGCAAGACCCAAGCGCCGCTCCCTCAACAAACCTGAGGAAAAAGATGCAGTCAGTTCAAAGAGGAAGAAAACTACCAAAGAAGACGAGAGTGAAGAAGAATTTGAAGAAGAAGACGAAGATGAAGATGAGTTTTCACCAATGGACAACACAGATGAAGACAGCGACTACAATCCCACTAAAGAGAAAACCAAATCTAGTTCTAGCGAAGATGAAGAAGAAGAGGGAGAAGAAGGAGAATCGAAGTTTTTCAAACCAAATTCGTCAGGAGCACGCAAGAAACCACCCTGGTACATGGCTAAACCGGGAACGTCGACTAATTTCAAATCTCCCGCCAGTTTTAAATCTCCCTCCAATTTCAAACTGGGTACATCGACAAATTTCAAATCTCCCGCGCAGAAACAGCGCACCCTATTGGACAGCGACAGCAGTAGTGACGAATTCGAACGAGTTCCTGATTCGTTGGACGATCTGGGAGGGTTCCAGAGGTTGAACAAGGATGTCAAATCTGAAGACAGTGACGGAGAGATGGAAAATGACGGGAAGGAGGTGGAGTACTTTGATTTTTCGCAAATTATCCAAAACCAGGAGGTGTTGAAAGCTGCGGCGATCAAGAAAGAGAGAGATGGTGGAGGGTTGGGAGGTGGTAAACGTGTGAAGGTACCCAGTTCTGGTAGAAAAAAGGTGAAAAATAGTGGGGATGATAACGTTGATGTTATGGAGTTGTTAGCTATGGGCGAGGGTGTGGAATTTGGGGGGATGAAGAAGAACAACCAGTCATCATCTGATGATGAAGATGAGTATGAGGAAACAAATCGAGTGGAGAGAAATTCGAAAGGGGTGGAAGTAACAATCGCGTTCCCTTCACAGAAGAAAAAGGAGAAAAAATCGTGTGACGTAGAGGCAGCCCTGAAAAGAAGGTTCAACCTTGTCAAAAAAGAGAACCAAGTTTTCGCACATAAGGTACACCTTCTATGTTGGATAGCTCATGGGAACTACTTAAACTCTGTTCTAAATTGTGAGGATTTGATGGGGGTTGCCCTATCTATCATCCCTTCCAACTACTGTTACCCTCCTAAAAGGTGTGACTTAACCTACCTCGAGAATTTCGTGAAATGGTTCAGGGAGAAGGTAAAGATTGACCCAGTTCTGGGGAAAGACAAGTTGAGACCTGACAAAATCGTGACAAGTCAGAGCTTACAGGTGCAGTTCAATAAAAAGATGGCGGATTCGAGGCTCGATCAGCTGATGCTTTTCATTGCTACACTTCGTGCGTTAGGCTTGATGGTGAGGCTCGTTATTAACCTGAGACCTGTGCCGCTGAAACCGCCGGTCAAGGAGTTGTTCACATTTAAGAGTCCACAGGAACCGGTGATTAGCTCGAGAGGTAGTGGTGGTGGGGGAAAATCTAACAAGAAGGATGCTGATTCGAAAAGTGGCGGGGGAAAATCTAAACAGGAAGTTGATAAGGTGAAGAGAGAGGGAGGAGAGAATGGAAAATCCAAGAAAGATGCTGATAAATCGAAGAAAGAGGAGGGAGAAAATAAGGTTAAGAAAGAGGTCAATGTTGAGAAAAAGGGAGAAAAGGACGGAAAATCTAAGAAAGATACTGATAATTTGAAGAAAAAGAAAGAAAAAGAGGGAGAGAATAAGGTGAAGAAAGAGGTCAAAGAGGAGGAAGAAGAAAACGAGGAAGAGAAGGAGGAGGGTCTAACAAGTGGAAAGAAAATCACAGAGAAAGACAATATAGGCTTGGAAAATTTTATATCTAAGAAGGCAATCAAGGGAAAGAGAGAGAAGGTTGAAGAAATGGAGGAGGGTGAAGAAGAAGAAGAAAAGGAGGAGGGTGAAGAAGAAGAAGAAAAGGAGGGTGAAAATATTGTGAAGAAAATCACAAAGAAAGACAGTGATGCAGGCTCGCAAAATTCAGAATCTAGGAAGGTAACCAAGGGGAAGAAAGAGAAGGAGGTTGAAGAAATGGAGGAGGAAGACGAAGAAGAAGAAGATGTAAAGGAAACCACTGTGGAAAAATTTGTGAAAATTTGTGAAAACTCATCAAATGCAAAGAAAACTACAAGAAAGAGCGCTATGAAGGTAGAAGTTATGGATAGTGATGAAGAAAATGAGAATGATACACCAAGTGGTGAGAAATTTGAAATTGATAATGATAAGAAAGAAGTGTGTGAAGATAACCTGGAGAAAGCAAATGAAAAGGATGAACCAAGTGTAAAGAAAGTGACAAGAAAGAGCTTGAAGAAGGATACTAAAGGAGAGGGGAGTGAGAAGGAGATAGCAGCTAAGAATATGAAGGAAAAGGATGGAGAATTGAAAGAGAATGGGAGAATTAGTAGTCCTGAAAGTAGTCCTGAAATAATCAGAAGGACTTCAAAGAGGAATCAGAATAATAAGGATGTAGCTAAAAAGGAAGAGAGTCTCAGATCTGAAGTTAACAAACGTAGTTCAAAGAGGAATGTGAAGAAAGGAGGAAAAAATGTTGAGATTAAGGAAAGTGAAGATGAAAATCTAGTGAAAGATTTAAATACAAAGGAAATTGAGGATCAAAATCAAGTTGAAGATTTAAAGACAAAGGAAATTGAGGATCAAAATCTACTGAACGATTTAAATACAAAGGAAATTGAGGATAAAAATGAAGTAAAAGATTTAAATACAAAGGAAAGTGGAGATAAATCTGAAGGGAAAGATTTGAAGTCTAAGGAAAATGAAGATAATCAAGAAGATAAATCTCAAGTCAAGGCAAACCAAGGTAGAACCCGCTCAAAAACAGCTGCAAAATCCAATCTAGACGAAGATATCGTCGAAGAATTCGTATGTTGCAACTCTAGACAACGGGCTAATATTGTGGATAAATCGGAAATCTCTAGAGTTTCCCGAAGCAGTACTAAACTGGCTGGCAAAGATATTGTTACACCAAAACCTAAAAACTTTCCTGATGAAGATGTTGGAGAGAAGATGGGTAGAGGAAGAAGTGTGTTGAAGAAAGATGATGATAATACACCGAAAAGTAAAGAGGTGCCCGATGAAAAGAAAGATGGAAGAAGTAGTGTGTCAAAGAAAACAGGTGATAAAAATGTTGGGAGAGGATCAAGGAGTAAATCGTTGGCTGGGAAGAATGTGGGAGATAAAGTGGAAGAAGTGGGGAAGGAGGAGAAAGCTACTAAAATGGGAGGTAAATTGAAGGAGAAAGTAGAAGAAGAGAAGGAGAAGAAAGCTACTAAAAAGGGAGATAAATTGAAGGAGAAAGAAGAAGAAGAGATGGAAAAGGAGAAGAAAATCGGTAAGAAATCGGTGGGAGGTACATCGAAGTATTTCGAAAACAAAGAGGAACCGAAGAAGAATGGACTCAAGGAGGAAGAAAGAGGTAGAGGAAAACGACAATCCAAGAAACTGGTGGAGGATTTGAAGGAATCCAGCGACGAAGATGAGGAGGAAAAGAAGAAGAAGAAGAGAAGGGTTTCAGTGGGAGGAAAGAAGAAGAAAAATGAGAAAAAGAATGAAAGTGATGAAGAATTCGAGATGGAGTCGTCCTATTTTAAAAGTAAGAGCAGTAAGATAGATCGTAGGGTTTTGTCTAGTGACGATGAGGCGAAGAATGAGGCGAATAAGAAAATGAGGAAGAAAAACGCGACAGATGAGTGGGCTGAGGTGTTTTTGGAGGCTGAGGAGAAGTGGATCTGTGTGGACCTCACCAAGGGCATGATTCACTGTGTGCAGCAGTTATATGTGAGTATTTTTCCGTATTTATTTGAATAATATTGAGAATATTCTATAGATTTAAAACCTTCTATAGACGGTAGCTGACAGGTTTATTAATGTAAAGGTGCGTACAGATATACGCGCCGCGAACATGAGCAATCCACTTTTAATCAGCTGACTATATCTGTATTTTTACAGAAACGATATAAGATATAGATATAAAAAGCTTGGCATCAGCTGATTAAAAGTGAATTGCTCATTTGTATTTTTAAAGAAACGGTATAAGATATAGATATAAAAAGCTTGGCATCAGCTGATTAAAAGTGAATTGCTAATGTTCGCGGCACGTATATCTGTACGCACCGTAATATTAACTGTTCATTCCGTTTACAATAATCAATTCTATTCTATTGACCAAGAAACGATATTATCCATCAATTTCATAATTGTGATGATATATTTTGTTGATTAATTATTAATTTTACATTGTTGAAAGACGATCTGGCAACTGAGCAAAGCGGGAAAGAGATAGCGCTATCCGCTTTGTTGAATGATAGAAAAGGATAGCAATACCATTGCTAATCAAACACTGCCTTTATAACGTGAACCTCACTATTTCTACTAAATAGAAATGATGGTGGTGATAACAGAATTATTGGCAACTGTGCAATCCTATCATTTCTACTGTCATCTTATTGTGAATACGTTAAAAGGCTTGAGCCTGTGGGACTTTTCTGAAAGTTGTTTAATACTGAATAATTATTGAAATGAAATTAATTGAATAAATATCTATAATATTCATATAGAAGTAGCCTACCCTTTATAGTACCCTAGTTCGCCTCCATTGGGAAACGCTAAATGGAATAGCTTATAATGCAGTCAGACAAACTTATATTCTCCTGACCAAAAACTACACAACATCTTGAAGAAATTGAAAAAATATAGTGTACTAGCCGTCAGGCTCGCTTCGCTCGCCATATCCGTCTAGCCAGGGGGCTCCGCCTCCTGGACCCCTGACTGGATCGTCCAAGAATGAGATCAGCAGGCTCGCTTCGCTCGCCTGCATTTTTCATTTGAGCATTTTTATCATTATGTTAGGACGACCCAGTCGGGGGTCCAGACTAAACGTCTGGCTAAACGGATATGGCGAGCGAAGCGAGCCTGACTGCTAGTAATATAATATTCCCAGGATTGAAGTAGCAGTGCCCAATCAATTTTTCCGCGATAAATGCATTTCAATCTTCAACTTGGCGCCATCCTAACAAAATCAACTCAACTTAATGCCAACCTGACAGAATTATTAATTTAGTTACCAGTTAAAAACTGTTTCGAAGAGGTACTCTCTCTCTAGATTATAGTTCTATATTAACATATGGTATGGCCTTTTTTCAATTATAATTAATAGAATAAGAAGAATATACATGCTAAAAGACGAACTTTAAACCCTTAAAAACCACCCTTAGTGTTGAAATATTGCCAAAAGATTTCTTAGTGCGCCTCTAAAGGGCCAACTGAACATACCTACCAAATTTGAACGTTTTTGGTCCGGTCAGTCAGTCAGTCAGTCAGTGAGTGCCATTTCGCTTTTATATATATAGATAAATAATGTAGACATTTGAGACTCATGAGCTTTATATGTGCTGTGTATCTGCCATAAGCTAAAAATAAAAATAGTACCCTTTGAAACTAATAGAATAAGAATATAAATTATACCAAATACAAATATATTTAATTATATTAAAAACAAGAAATTAGCCCTGAATTCATAAATTTTATGAATAAATATAATTTAAAGTCGTTTGTGGTTTTGTTGCAGTCGTCAGCTAGTCAACCAGTAACCCATGTGTTGGGCTGGGAGAACGGCCGGTTCGTCAAGGACGTGACCCGGAGGTATGTGCCGCACTTCATGACGGTGACTCGCAAACAGCGCGGCGGGGTGGATGGTGAGGAGTGGTGGCGGGAAGCCCTCCGTCCGTTTGCCCCTCCCCGGAACGCGCGCAATCGTGAGGAGGATGAGGATCTGGACAGACAGATGGAGGACCAACCGCTGCCTACTTCTATTTCTGAGTGAGTACAATCAATTAATTAGCTAATAATTAATTTATAAATAAATGGATTTGGACAGACAGAGATAGAGGATCAACCGAATCCAGAAAGAAACATTTGCTGAAATTAGTAAAGAAAATTAGCTACTTAGTGAGTAGAATAAATTATTGGTTAATTATTTATTAATTCCTCAATTAATGGACTTTGATATGGAGATAGAGGATCAACCGCTGCCTACTTCTGTCTCTCTGAGTCAGTACAACCATAGAGAAACAATAGCATAAATAGATATCCCATGGTACATAGGGCGTTTATGTCACAACTTTTACTGTTATCTCAAGCTTATAGTCCACGTAGTTCTTTCCTGTGAAGCTTTATGACATTGGTAGTCTCTCATATTGTGCCGTTCATACACTCTTACCCGGTCAAAACAGTAAAAATCGGCAGTAATCGGCTTGAGATAACAGTAAAAGTTGCGACATAAACGCCCTATGTACCATGGGATATCTACTTACGCTATTGTTTCTCTACGGTACAACTAATAATAAGTTCATTTTCTTCAAAATAGAACAAAAATTCATGTAATGTTTACATTTGTTTAGTTCGGGTTACCTGTTAGTATAATAAAATCCCTTAGACATATTTTCCTTTTGATGTAATTTGACTTCAATCTAATACTTTGGATAATCAACAGTTCAATTAATGAAACAGCTCAAATTAATCGTCCCATAAACATCTGACAAGCAGACAAGCGATGAGTCACAATGCCGGTTGCACAAAAGCCGATTAAATGTTTACCTTGATCAATTCCACGAGAACCAATCAGATAAGCTGTCTCTTCAAAAAAGCCTTCTCTGATTGGTTCTCGTGAAATCAATCACTGTTAAAATTTAACCAGCTTTTGTGCAACCGGGCCAGAGTAGCATAATAAGAACACTTTTTCTTCATCTTCCACGATTAGGGGTTTATTTTGAGTGATAAAATACACAACTTGTGATGAAATTCAAAAATTATATTCATATCATAAAAACTGAAGGATTGAATGAAAAAGACTAAGAAATTGTCAAAAAACCACTGATTTCAGTGAGATTATGTGTGAATTACTGAAATCAGTGTTTTTTGACAATTTCTTAGTCTTTTTCATTCAATATGAATAATTACCACAATATCAACTTCTCAACTACACAAAAAGTAAAACTGAAGGATTCGATTATAATATATTATGATAGTGACTTATGACAGGTTCTTTACTCTGTACAAGTAATATAAGAACTACGATGTGTTTTTAAATACTATTGTCAAATAAATCATCTTTCCCCAACCCTTAATGCCTCACGGCGTCGGGCGCAACTCGGAAACAAGTGATAATTATTGATGAATTGTTACTGTCTTGTAAAGTAAAACTGAAGGATTCGATTATAATATATTATGATAGTGACTTATGACAGGTTCTTTACTCTGTACAAGTAATATAAGAACTACGATGTGTTTTTAAATACTATTGTCAAATAAATCATCTTTCCCCACCCTTAATGCCTCACGGCGTCGGGCGCAACTCGGAAACAAGTGATAATTATTGATGAATTGTTACTGTCTTGTAAAGTAAAACTGAAGGATTCGATTATAATATATTATGATAGTGACTTATGACAGGTTCTTTGCTCTGTACAAGTAATATAAGGACTACGATGTGTTTTTAAATACTATTGTCAAATAAATCAACTTTCCCTAACCCTTAGTGCCTCACGGCGTCGGGCGCAACTCGGAAACAAGTGATGAATTGTTACTTGTTTCAGGTACAAGAACCACCCACTCTACGCCCTGCAACGGCACCTGTTGAAGTTCCAGGCGATCTACCCGCCTGATGCGCCGACCCTCGGCTTCATTCGCAACGAGCCGGTCTACTCACGAGCGTGTGTGGCCGAGCTGCACTGTCGCGAGTCCTGGATCAAGTTCGCCAAGGTGGTGCGAGCCGGCGAGGAGCCTTACAAGGTGGTCAAGGCCAGGCCCAAGTTTGACAAGGTAAGTGATAAGTCAAGGTTCAATTTTTACAGTTGAGCAAATTAAAATGGTTTTCTTTGCGCTTGTGCAATCAGTTGTGCGATATGGTATAATTGGCTGGGGTGGTTGTGGTGTTACCGTTCTTAAGCCTCTTATAGTATTGTATAAGAAAATTATTAAAATATGCTTGAAAAAACCGGTTAGATATCCAACAAATTTGCTGTATAAAGAATTTAATGTTCTCAGTATTGAGCACTTGTATGATCTTGACCTAGCTAGTTTTGTCTATTCGTGGCCCAATAGATTCCCTATAGCCCCTCATGGCGGCTATGTTACTCGTAGACAATATGAGAGATTTTTGCTAGAACCACCTTGTAGAACAGCGGCTGCCAGTGCTCATGCAGCGTATTATGGTCCTAGACTTTTAAACCGTCTGTTGCTTGAAGTTTCTGGAGCATCCCCATGTATACCAATTTGTTATTATTCTTTCACTTTCAAAACTTTTAGACAGTATCTTCGACACTACTTATTAGGGAGACAAAATGAAGACTAATTTTGATTTATTTCTCAAATCTGTTTGTAAATCTCAATTCTATTCTTAAAATACATATCTTACTTAGTATAACAGAGCAGAAGAGAATTTGTTGTTTTATTTTTAAATATTGGTGATCTTTATCTTTGATGTAGAACATATTATAGTTGAATCTCAATTAGGCCTATACTGATTACAAGAGCAACATTTGTATGAAAATAGCATAAGAGAATGGAATTTTCTTTTTTCTTTTTTTCTTGATATTGTAATGTAAAATTATAAAATCTAATTATGTTATTAATATTACGATGTATATTAGTATCTTATGCTATCCAACATTCTAGAGATACACCATCCCTCATCACAAGCTTTGCTTAAAGAGGGATGCAACAATATTATTTAGAATATGATATTTTATGTAAATATTCATTATTTTATAAATAATTTGTATTTTATGTTTGTAAGTATGAATTGTATGTTAATTTTTTGTTGACATTAATAAATTCCTCAAGTAGGGTTCACATTAGTCAAGTGTAAGGTCCATTTCCCTGAAGGTGAGTTTACATTGGTCATGTGTGGCCGAGCTGCATTGTCGCGAGTCCTGGATTAAGTTCGCCAAGGTGGTGCGAGCCGGAGAGGAGCCTTACAAGGTGATCAAGGCCAGGCCCAAGTTTGACAAGGTAAGTCAGGGTCCAATTCCTTGAGGGCCGTTTACATTATATTCAATATACATACAGTAATTGACTGCAGCCGTTAATACAGCACGTCTACAGTCTCCACTCAAGGGACGTTTACATTAGTCAAATTTACTTGAATTCAAGTTTTGTATAGAATGAATGTATTTTGAAATTTTGAAGTCAAGAACATAAGCTTGAATTCACTATACCAAAGTTAACTTATCTTCAATTTCTGTAGAGTCAAGTTTTCAACTTGAATCTAGAAGGTACAATTCGATCTGCAAATGAGAAAATGCGATGAAAATGGTCAGTTAATGTAGAGTGCATAAAACAACTAAATAAAAAAATCTGGTGTGGCGCACTCACACAACTTTCCTTGCCGTTATGAAAATTGATCACTGACGCTAGTGTTCCCGCGCATCTCAAGTCTACTATTCAAATATTTGAGCCAGCTGGTGACAGGGCAATAACGCTGGAGACATACATGAGGTCTGCTATCTCTTCATAGTGAATGATTTAATAGAATCATCAATAATGTGCAATTGAATAATCACATTTTCTCGAATTAAAGCTTATTTTCAATTTTAGGTGAAAATGTTACTGAACATTAATTGTAGAGATTTTCATGCTCAATCTACTCCACTTGATTTTTTTGTTTCAATTGTATCTGAAGCCTGATAATTGGGAATCTATCTGCATTGATGGGGCAGAGCTCCTGAAATTTTTACAGATATGGGACTTGTGGCAGTTGATAGAGCTTATCGATGACTATTTTAGGTATGAATTTGATCAAAATCGTTGGAGCCGTTTCCGAGAAAATCACGAAAAACCCTGTTTTTGACAACATCGTCGCCATTTTAGCCGCCATCTTGAATTGCATTCGATCGAAATTGTTCGTGTCGGATCCTTATAGTGAAAGGACCTTAAGTTCCAAATTTCAAGTCATTCCGTTAATTGGGAGATGAGATATCGTGTACACAGACGCACATACACTCATACACACACACACACACACACACACACACACACACACATACATACAGACCAATACCCAAAAACCAGTTTTTTGGACTCAGGGGACCTTGAAACGTATAGAAATTTGGAAATTGGGGTACCTTAATTTTTTTCGGAAAGCAATACTTTCCTTACCTATCGTAATAGGGCAAGGAAAGTAAAAGTATAATTCAAGAAAAGTATGAGAAGTAAGAAGAATACTTTGAGATTAATACGATTTTTCAGTCCATAATTATATACTTTTGAGGTTATGAAAACTTGACTTCTCATCTGACTTTCATATTTTCAAAATCACTCATTTTAATTAAACGCTAAAAAAACCGAGTTCGTGTTAACGTGACTAATGTAAACCCTACTTCAGAGTTGGAAAGAAACATAGATATCAATATATTTTTCTCATTATGTTGATTATTTCAGATGACAGGTGAATTTAGGAGCGATCTACCGCTGCCTCTATTTGGCCCCTGGCAAGTGGACGACTATGTACCACCACCTGCAAAAGACGGCAAGGTGCCTCGTAACGAGTATGGCAACGTTGAACTGTTTCAACCCAGCATGCTTCCTGCCGGGACTGTACACCTCAAATGTGCGTTTCAAAAACATTCATTCAAATTCTGTATATTCTATCAAATCAAATAATTTATTTGCCATACAATAAATACATATTCAAAACATAATAAAAGAAAATACATAATTCTATAATCAAAAGCATAAAATAATTAAAACAAAAATTAAGCATAAATAATACCATAATCATAATTAGATTCTCAATGGTAATCCGGCATCACCAGCAAAAGGAATCAAGCCTTGCCCGCTGGTGAGAGTTGCAATCAGCTAGTTACATTGGTTGTTTCCTAGTTTTATATAATATTAGAGAAAAAAAATAATCCACGCTTTAAAATATGTTTCAAAAAAATTAGATTATGCCTTCAATTGAAAAGAAATAGTTTTCTCTTATCCAATTTTTTAGTATTTTGTAATTAATTTTTGCTTCCATATCAAAAGGCAATTCATTTATGAATCTTGTACTTATATAAATGAGCTGTCTTCTAACTACTGTTAGTTTTGTTTTATAAATTTTATATTTATAGGTTGTATTTGGTCTTAAATCATATTGAACTATATCATTGAACTATATCATAAAAATTTGTTTTTATACTTTATAATATATTTTGCTAAATTTTTCAAGTACAATAGCCTTACAGTCATCACATTAAATTCTTCAAATAGCAGATTCGTTGGATGCAATCGAGGTTTATTCAATATTGTTTTAATAATACACTTTTGAGTGATAAATAAGTTATTTAAATGACTTTCGAAAGCCCCACCCCAGTTATATTATCAATTTCATAATTTTTAATAATTCTCGTTTTCAATTAATTTTCAATATTGTATTTGTGTTTTTCATCTAATATCAGATTCAGTTTATATTTAGACTAAGATTGTTATCATCATCATTATTATTGTGTGAGTGAGTGGATGAACATAGTAATTGGCTCCCAGTACACTTGAAGTTCTCATCCTTCAACAGTCCTTATAATAAGTTCAAGATTGGCCACTATACTGTAGATTAAAGTAGCTACTATTATATAAACATAATTATTTCCTTCTTGGTAATTAATAGTAATAGAGTATTGATTGATAATTTAGAACCGTTCCGTAATGTGGAAAAAAACCGCAGATTTAGTCGATTGTAGATCTATTTATGATACAAAACCATAGTTTCACATCATCAAACTGACTAAGGCTGGATTTGCACACAAAGGTGACAGTGAAAAGTGAAAATCTTATTCCCATTAGTTTTAATGGTATTATTCTTACTCACTGGGTAAGACGTGAGAATAGTCTAATTAGAATTATATTTTCGCTGTTCACTGTCACCTTTGTGTGCAAATCGAGCTTGTAAAACAGTGTAGCTGTGCTAGATTACATTTCATCATCCTATAATGAGAATTAATACAATTAGTATTATCAGCAAATTCCATATTTATTCGGTTGAAAAGTTGTCTTAAGTATTGTTTTATTATTCTTATTTGCTATCTTTTTTTTAGTTTTGTGCGCTGTACTGTTGTAAATTGGTTGCGAAATAAAGAATCTTATCTTATCTTAAAAATGCTTAATTCTCACTTTTCAAGATGCGACCTATGTGTCAACGCTATTATAGTATTGTAATGTGGAATCGACAAAATATTTGTGTTTTTATTTCATTCTTGAATCTTATATGTTATTGTGATGATGTGTTCTAGTGCCCGGTCTGAACCGAGTGGCGAGGAAGTTGCAGATAGACTGCGCCCAGGCAGTGGTGGGGTGGGACTTCCATGGAGGCTCCAGTCACGTGGTCATGGATGGGTTTGTCGTCTGCGAGGAGTTCGAAGAGACGCTCACCGAAGCTTGGCATCAGGTTAGTCCAGGCTTTCAATTTATTCTCGATTATTGAAATAGTTGAATAAATATATTTCATCTTAACTGTAAAGTTTGGCAAAAGGTTAGTTTGTTTATTTCAATTTATTCTCGATTATTAAAACTCTTTCAAAGTTAAATTCCATCTTAAACAAAGGTTGCCATCAGGTTAGTTCATGCGTTTCAAAACTCAAATAATTTTATTACCAGGTTTTGTTATATCAGGTCATGTGATGAAAAGAATCAAGCAGGCACTGTCTGTCACTGCAGTACGCACCAAAGACCTTAGGCCGGTCACAGAGCTCGACCGACCGTCAGTGCGTACGGCGGTCGCGCTTGTCTTTTCCATAGATATTCCATGTATCCATACAGAGCAGGACTGACGGCACGCTTGCGCACGGTCAGGACCATGCGTTTTATACAGCGTACGAAGACCATCGGTCGAGCTCGTGCGCATCCGTTCCATCGGTCGACTGACGCGCTATTGAAACAAATTGAAGCTTTCAAAGCTGTACTGATCAGTAGCCCGATCGTAACATAACCAATGTGCTGACACCTCTGCCCGACAATCAGCTGATATTGAATTGAATAGCATAATGAGTGAATTCAATTAATAGTGTCATATTTGAATTCAGAGTTTTTCTATTTTTATTCAATCATTTCTGAATGTGTAAAACTGATTCATCGATGCGTACGGTCAGGATGGTACATACGCACTGACGGTCGGTCGAGCTCTGAATGTGTAAAACTGATTCATCGATGCGTACGGTCAGGATGGTGCATACGCACTGACGGTCGGTCGAGCTCTGAATGTGTAAAACTGATTCATCGATGCGTACGGTCAGATGGTTCATACGCACTGACGGTCGGTCGAGCTCTGAATGTGTAAAACTGATTCATCGATGCGTACGGTCAGGATGGTACATACGCACTGACGGTCGGTCGAGCTCTGAATGTGTAAAACTGATTCATCGATGCGTACGGTCAGGATGGTACATACGCACTGACGGTCGGTCGAGCTCTGTAACCGGCCTTAAAGATGCATAGACTCACATGCAGCGCTAGTGTCGTACTTGGAATTGAAATCGGCCATTGAGGGGGCAACCTCCTATAAGATTATTACATACCAATGCCTTTGTAATCTATAGTATTACAAATATATAGATATAATATCTCGTGCTAAAATACCCCAATGGCGGCCTTCAATTTCAAGTAAGAGCTATCATTGGGAAGGCATAGGCATTGTGGGTCTATATCTCTTTAAGGTCTTTGGTGTGTTCTGTTTTATCAGTATCCACTCTTGTCTTCCTCATAATATATGTCTTTGAACTATCATAACTCTGCCGTTTGTGGATCGATTTTTCTCACTCAAATATACGTTTTTGGAGCATTTGAATGTCTATCTTCGGATTTCACATAGATTTTCTTGTAAAATCTACCTTTTTCAATTAAACTTGAGCTGAATGTTTGATATACACTCTTGTGTTCCTGATAATTTATGTGCCGGTTGCACAACAGCCGGTTAATTTTAACTGTGATTAATTCCACGAGAACCAATCAGAGAAATCGTCTTTTCAAAAACGCCTTTTCTGATTGGTTCTCGTAAAATTAATCACGGTTAAAATTCAACCGGCTTCTGTGCAACTGGTCCTATGTC
Organism: Nilaparvata lugens; assembly: GCF_014356525.2. NCBI lineage: Eukaryota > Metazoa > Arthropoda > Insecta > Hemiptera > Delphacidae > Nilaparvata > Nilaparvata lugens. The sequence continues at coordinate 2,510,008 of NC_052515.1, forward strand.
TTTGAACTATCATAACTCCGCTGTTTGTAGATCGATTCCGCTCAGTTGAAGCTCAGTTTGTGAAGAATATCAATGTCTTTCTTGAGGGTGATTCCCATATATTCGTGGGCTTGTGCATGGTTGATGGAAGGATGAAGATGGTGTTTGATTGAATGAAGATGATGTTTGATTTTGTTTGATTGTTTGATCAGTAAACGAACATAACAAATAATTCAAATTCATTTATTTGCCATAAAATAATACAGATTGATAAAATAAATATTCTAACTTACAAAATGGCACTACCGGCAAAGAAAACTTGTGCGCCGGCAGTGAGTTCGAACAACTAGGTACAGCAAACATGTCAATAGAAAGAAAAAGAGGTTATTTAAACCTCTAGAATAACTAAAATTATGGAGACCAGGTCACATCTCAATACTTACAAACGATAAGACAAAGTAACAAAATCACAAGCAAGTGACAAACTCAAAAAGATCAATTCAAGGAAGCCATGACAATAATATTTTTTAAAATTATAACATGAGAATGAAACACTACGTGATGGATATAGATAATTTAAAATAAAATCAACTAACCAAAATTCAATTCAATTCAATTCAAAAAGTTATTTATTTCACAAGTCTTACAAGCAATCACAGTGGTAGCCTACATCATAAAATAAGAATACACTTTACAATAAAAATAAGACAATGTAAGCACCACAGAAATGACAGCGAAATACAAATATATATTAAGAAATATTTACTCTCGCAGAGGCATTACTGCCTGTGTGCGAGAATGAGTCTAAGGTAGGAATAGGCATAATATAAATATTTCGCAGTACTTGACAGATCGGTTAAGCTTGTTGACATTTCAATAATAGTGACACTAAACCCCCCCCCCTGAGAATGAAACTACATTAAATGTAAATGTAAATTCTCCCCCCTATTCCTATGCCACCCCCTAGGAACCCAAGAAACTGATTCATCGATGCGTACGGTCAGGATGGTACATACGCACTGACGGTCGGTCGAGCTCTGAATGTGTAAAACTAATTCATCGATGCGTACGGTCAGGATGGTGCATACGCACTGACGTTCGGTCGAGCTCTGAATGTGTAAAACTGATTCATCGATGCGTACGGTCAGGATGGTGCATACGCACTGACGGTCGGTCGAGCTCTGAATGTGTAAAACTGATTCATCGATGCGTACGGTCAGGATGGTACATACGCACTGACGGTCGGTCGAGCTCTGAATGTGTAAAACTGATTCATCGATGCGTACGGTCAGGATGGTACATACGCACTGACGGTCGGTCGAGCTCTGAATGTGTAAAACTGATTCATCGATGCGTACGGTCAGGATGGTACATACGCACTGACGGTCGGTCGAGCTCTGTAACCGGCCTTAAAGATGCATAGACTCACATGCAGCGCTAGTGTCGTACTTGGAATTGAAATCGGCCATTGAGGGGGCAACCTCCTATAAGATTATTACATACCAATGCCTTTGTAATCTATAGTATTACAAATATATAGATATAATATCTCGTGCTAAAATACCCCAATGGCGGCCTTCAATTTCAAGTAAGAGCTATCATTGGGAAGGCATAGGCATTGTGGGTCTATATCTCTTTAAGGTCTTTGGTGTGTTCTGTTTTATCAGTATCCACTCTTGTCTTCCTCATATATATGTCTTTGAACTATCATAACTCTGCCGTTTGTGGATCGATTTTTCTCACTCAAATATACGTTTTTGGAGCATTTGAATGTCTATCTTCGGATTTCACATAGATTTTCTTGTAAAATCTACCTTTTTCAATTAAACTTGAGCTGAATGTTTGATATACACTCTTGTGTTCCTGATAATTTATGTGCCGGTTGCACAACAGCCGGTTAATTTTAACTGTGATTAATTCCACGAGAACCAATCAGAGAAATCGTCTTTTCAAAAACGCCTTTTCTGATTGGTTCTCGTAAAATTAATCACGGTTAAAATTCAACCGGCTTCTGTGCAACTGGTCCTATGTCTTTGAACTATCATAACTCCGCTGTTTGTAGATCGATTCCGCTCAGTTGAAGCTCAGTTTGTGAAGAATATCAATGTCTTTCTTGAGGGTGATTCCCATATAATTCGTGGGCTTGTGCATGGTTGATGGAAGGATGAAGATGGTGTTTGATTGAATGAAGATGATGTTTGATTTTGTTTGATTGTTTGATCAGTAAACGAACATAACAAATAATTCAAATTCATTTATTTGCCATAAAATAATACAGATTGATATAATATAATATTCTAACTTACAAAATGGCACTACCGGCAAAGAAAACTTGTGCGCCGGCTGTGAGTTCGAACAACTAGGTACAGCAAACATGTCAATAGAAAGAAAAAGAGGTTATTTAAACCTCTAGAATAACTAAAATTATGGAGACCAGGTCACATCTCAATACTTACAAACGATAAGACAAAGTAACAAAATCACAAGCAAGTGACAAACTCAAAAGATCAATTCAAGGAAGCCATGACAATAATATTTTTTAAATTTATAACATGAGAATGAAACACTACGTGATGGATATAGATAATTTAAAATAAAATCAACTAACCAAAATTCAATTCAATTCAAAAAGTTATTTATTTCACAAGTCTTACAAGCAATCACAGTGGTAGCCTACATCATAAAATAAGAATACACTTTACAATAAAAATAAGACAATGTAAGCACCACAGAAATGACAGCGAAATACAAATATATATTAAGAAATATTTACTCTCGCAGAGGCATTACTGCCTGTGTGCGAGAATGAGTCTAAGGTAGGAATAGGCATAATATAAATATTTCGCAGTACTTGACAGATCGGTTAAGCTTGTTGACATTTCAATAATAGTGACACTAAACCCCCCCCCTGAGAATGAAACTACATTAAATGTAAATGTAAATTTCTCCCCCCTATTCCTATGCCACCCCCTAGGAACCCAAGAAACCCCTTCCCGCCCCCATAAGTGTCGTTCCCCCCATCCAACCCAACAACAGACGAAGAAACAGATCACCCACAAAGGCGTGAAAACGCCAACACACACACATACACACACACACACACACACACACACACACATACACACACACACACACACAACTGATTCATCGATGCGTACGGTCAGGATGGTGCATACGCACTGACGGTCGGTCGAGCTCTGAATGTGTAAAACTGATTCATCGATGCGTACGGTCAGGATGGTACATACGCACTGACGGTCGGTCGAGCTCTGAATGTGTAAAACTGATTCATCGATGCGTACGGTCAGGATGGTACATACGCACTGACGGTCGGTCGAGCTCTGAATGTGTAAAACTGATTCATCGATGCGTACGGTCAGGATGGTACATACGCACTGACGGTCGGTCGAGCTCTGTAACCGGCCTTAAAGATGCATAGACTCACATGCAGCGCTAGTGTCGTACTTGGAATTGAAATCGGCCATTGAGGGGGCAACCTCCTATAAGATTATTACATACCAATGCCTTTGTAATCTATAGTATTACAAATATATAGATATAATATCTCGTGCTAAAATACCCCAATGGCGGCCTTCAATTTCAAGTAAGAGCTATCATTGGGAAGGCATAGGCATTGTGGGTCTATATCTCTTTAAGGTCTTTGGTGTGTTCTGTTTTATCAGTATCCACTCTTGTCTTCCTCATAATATATGTCTTTGAACTATCATAACTCTGCCGTTTGTGGATCGATTTTTCTCACTCAAATATACGTTTTTGGAGCATTTGAATGTCTATCTTCGGATTTCACATAGATTTTCTTGTAAAATCTACCTTTTTCAATTAAACTTGAGCTGAATGTTTGATATACACTCTTGTGTTCCTGATAATTTATGTGCCGGTTGCACAACAGCCGGTTAATTTTAACTGTGATTAATTCCACGAGAACCAATCAGAGAAATCGTCTTTTCAAAAACGCCTTTTCTGATTGGTTCTCGTAAAATTAATCACGGTTAAAATTCAACCGGCTTCTGTGCAACTGGTCCTATGTCTTTGAACTATCATAACTCCGCTGTTTGTAGATCGATTCCGCTCAGTTGAAGCTCAGTTTGTGAAGAATATCAATGTCTTTCTTGAGGGTGATTCCCATATAATTCGTGGGCTTGTGCATGGTTGATGGAAGGATGAAGATGGTGTTTGATTGAATGAAGATGATGTTTGATTTTGTTTGATTGTTTGATCAGTAACGAACATAACAAATATTCAAATTCATTTATTTGCCATAAAATAATACAGATTGATAAAATAAATATTCTAACTTACAAAATGGCACTACCGGCAAAGAAAACTTGTGCGCCGGCAGTGAGTTCGAACAACTAGGTACAGCAAACATGTCAATAGAAAGAAAAAGAGGTTATTTAAACCTCTAGAATAACTAAAATTATGGAGACCAGGTCACATCTCAATACTTACAAACGATAAGACAAAGTAACAAAATCACAAGCAAGTGACAAACTCAAAAAGATCAATTCAAGGAAGCCATGACAATAATATTTTTTAAAATTTATAACATGAGAATGAAACACTACGTGATGGATATAGATAATTTAAAATAAAATCAACTAACCAAAATTCAATTCAATTCAATTCAAAAAGTTATTTATTTCACAAGTCTTACAAGCAATCACAGTGGTAGCCTACATCATAAAATAAGAATACACTTTACAATAAAAATAAGACAATGTAAGCACCACAGAAATGACAGCGAAATACAAATATATATTAAGAAATATTTACTCTCGCAGAGGCATTACTGCCTGTGTGCGAGAATGAGTCTAAGGTAGGAATAGGCATAATATAAATATTTCGCAGTACTTGACAGATCGGTTAAGCTTGTTGACATTTCAATAATAGTGACACTAAACCCCCCCCCCTGAGAATGAAACTACATTAAATGTAAATGTAAATTTCTCCCCCCTATTCCTATGCCACCCCCTAGGAACCCAAGAAACCCCTTCCCGCCCCCATAAGTGTCGTTCCCCCATCCAAACCCAACAAACAGACGAAGAAACAGATCACCCACAAAGGCGTGAAAACGCCAACACACACACATACACACACACACACACATACACACACACATACACACACACACACACACACACACACACACACACACACACACACACACACACACACACACACACACACACACACACACACACACACACACCTCAAAAAGAGAGAATCAGGAGATTCAGAAAAATAGCCAGTATAATGATTAAAATTCGTAATAGTGACCGGTGATAGAATGTGTAAAGACTTATGATTTTATTAGTTTTTTAGCTCATTTGAATCCAGCCCTAGAATCTAAACTCTGAAGTAATCAATCTTTCACAACTCTCGCCTCTACCGATACCCCGAATCCACCTTTTAATTGCTATTTTGAATGCAGATGTTTTATAGTTAATGAAGTCTGTTGCAGCTATAGGTAAGTTTTTTAACAGAACATGGGCTATGTAGTATGAATTAGTAGTGAAGATGGTTTTATTTACCCTTGGCATTTGGATATTGTTATGAATTACTCTCCTTGTTGTATAATTATGAGTGATAGTATTGAATATGTCAGAATAGTTTTTGAATATGTATGTTGCCAAAGTTCTAATGTATAATTGCCTGACATCAAGCACCTCCATCTCCGCGAAAACCGCCTCAGTCGAGTAGTCCCAACGCCTCCCAAGTGCAGCCTTTAGAATCAGTTTTTGTGTAATGAATAGAGGATTCAAAATAGATCTGAATCCTCCTCCATAAGCTAGGATCCCTCCTTCAATAATTGATTGAACAAATGCGTAATAAATTGTTAGGATTTCGTTCTTGTTCAATATTCTCTAAGTTTCCTAAAAACATAAATCATTTTTCTTAGTCTGCTGTTCTGATAAGCAACGTGTGCAGACCATTGAATCTATTATCAATAATCACACCTAGATATTTATAAGAGTCTACCCTTGCAATTGACTCACAGTTACAAGAGGTATTGTTAATGTTACCACATGTATGCAGCTTGACCCCTTCAACTGAGGTGTCGCTAGCATCTCTCAGGGAGACCGGCATGAACTTTGTCTTACTGACATTGAGTGTCAATAAATTATGGTCAAACCATGTTTTTAATGACGCCAAGTCTCTCTTTGCCCTAATTAGTACGGATTCCCAGTCAGGCCCCCTAACCAGAACAGCAGCGTCATCTGCAAAGAGATAGATCCTGCTATTCAAGTTCAATCTTGCAAGGTTATTTACATAAATCAAGAATAATAATGGACCTAGGGTGCTTCCTTGAATTACCCCATATTCTACTTGTTTCAGCTGGCTATTTCCTCCATTTATAACAGTAAACTGTTTACGGTTACTGAAATACGATTTAAACCAATTAAATGAGTCTCCCTCTATTCCAATCAGTTTCATTTTCTTGAGCAACTTTTCCCTATCCACAGAATCGAATGCCTTGGCCAGATCCAAGAATATCAATGCACATTTTTCATTACCTCCCAAGGCAAAATTCACATCTCTGGTTATAGCGAAGAGAGCATCTGAAATATTTTTTGATTTTCTAAAACCATATTGAGAATTAGTTAGTAGTCTATTATTTTCAAGGTATGTTGTTAATTGGTCTTTTATTACTTTTTCAAGAATTTTGGAAAATACGCTAAGTAGGCTGATTGGACGAAAGTTTGAACTCTCAGTTATGTCTCCTGATTTGAACAATGGAATCACCTTTGCAATTTTGAGGGCGTCAGGAAACTCGCCCGAAGCGATGCTCAAGTTGATGATATGCAGAAGTGGATCAGATAGGCTTTGAAAGTGGGATTTCAGGATATCAGCAGAAATACAATCATACCCAGGAGCCGAACCGCCGCGCAGGGAATTCACATAAGTAAGCAACTCTGTCTTGTCGATAGTGTGTAGGATCAATCTAGAGTCTACTGCGTAATCTGAGTCATTTACTACCGGTGGGCCTATAGGGTTTATTTTATCAGCTAAGTTGCTTCCCACATTGGAAAAATATTCATTGAATTCTTCAGCTACATGCATTCTTTTATTCCCCGGATATGTCTTTCCTGCCGTGTACTGGTCCAGTGGAAAGGGGTCTTTGTTTTTTCTTTTACCAGACAATTCGTTCACAGTCTGCCAGAATAGTTTTGGATTATTTTTAGAATCGAAAATTTTTGTTTTGTAGTAGTGGGTCTTGGTTTTCATCTGGTCGCTTACGTCACAGGACAAACAATATAGTTACATTTTACAGATCTCATGAAGAGCAATCCAAACGGAATAGATATCAGAATCCATTTTTAGGAATAAGTAATCCATAAATAGTGAACCAATCCATTATTTTCAGTTTTTAGTTTTAAACATCCAATAATTTAAATTTATGTAAGTAGCCTAATATTCAATAACTATGTGACATGTCTTATAAGCATATAGCTAATCAATGTTCATGTAACTGTCTGTGCTTGAGCCAACCTAAGAAAATTTCATCGATATTATTATGCCAGGATAAAAATACAGTAAGCTAGCAAGATAATCTGTTTATCAATCTGTGTAGTTCGAACAACAACCATGCAATACTGATTATATGATTGCAGAATAGTAAATTGCATGATAAATAATGTAATGATGAACGTGGATATATTTAATATGGTTAACAACTAAGCAGTCCATTACAATGGGTTTTATAATGATAATGTTTATTATTTTCGAACACAGGTCATGGCAACGATTGGGAACACTACCTAATCATTAACTTACTTATCGCTTATCGGCTGAACAAAATATATTTACAGATATCATGAAGAGCAATCCAAACGGAATAGATATCAGAATATACAGTAGACTAAAGATATACATTTTTAAATCACATCATAATTGTTAATGACATATCAGATTGACTTCGAGAACTTGATTCATACATCATTTTAACTCCATGTCTGCTAGACCTAAGTGTTAATTAGGTAGTGATATGTTTGTGGATTGTTCAATATGGAAAACGTATCATTTTAGAATACACATTCATTTCTGCCAGACAAATTGAGTGTTCATGTCGGTAAATCTCTTGACTGAAAACATAAGTTGATATAAGGAAACTATAATCAACTACTGAAATTTATAAAAAAAGAGAACATGATTTTAAGATATAAATTAATATAGAGCAGCTTAGTATCCCATATTATATCATGAGCCTATTAAATTTATGGTATTAAAAAATGCTTCACAATCTGTTTCACTATAGGTCTATAAAAAAATACATTTCGGTTCCAATAATATTAATAATACTACTGTGAATGATAATGTTAATAATACTCTGTGGATGGTCCATTGAACTAAATAAGAACATAATAAAACAAACGAAGAGAAAAAAAAAAATATTTTTACACCTTTGATTTGGAAATAAGTTTGCTCAAAAAAAAACTTCAACACCTTATGGCTTGAATTAAAGAGAACAAGTAAATAATTAGTTCATAATACTTCCTCTGTGAGTGGTCCATTGAACTATATTAGAACATAATTAATAAAACGAATAAAAAAGCCGTAATAAAGATATCCCTTATTAATTTCACAATCCTTCATAAAATTTTATAATTTTTATAAATTATTTGGAAATAAGTTTGCTCAAAACAACAACAAAATACCTTCTGGCTTGAATTTAAGAGAATGAATAAATAATCAAATTTTCTTATTTTCCTACATGTTTGAGCGAAAGTTGAACCAAAATCTAATTTCGTATGTATAGGAGTGACAAAGTAGTTATATTAGCCACTTCTCTTTTGATTCGATTCCACTATTTCTAGAAGATGATTTTCATTCTGCACACGTATCTTTCTGTCTCCCTCCTTCACTTTTATTTGTATGCTGGTTCCTGAGAGCCAGGCTGCTGCAATCTCGCCTTTTTTCACAGCCGCCTTAGCATGGTAGAGCGTGGATTTATTTTCTGGTGTTAAATGAGAGTTTATAAATACCTGGAGGTCCCTAGGAAATGACTGATGGATATCCGATGCGTTCAACTTGGCCGCCTTACCTGCGGCTATCCACAATTCTCTTTTTCGTCTTGAGATGAATTTGACCACAATTGAAGAGAGACCAGTCCTCCTAGATTTTGGAAGTCTGTGAGCGATTGAAATATCGTCTTTGTTGTACTCGACCCGAAGACACCTCGCCAGTACGGAAAGCAACTCGTAGACGTCCTCGCCCTTCGTCTCAGGAATTCCCACTATTTCAACGTTACTTTTTCGGCTATATTGTTGCAGGTCACTCACTTGCAGTTCTAGTTTCTTCACGGCACATTTCAAGTTTTCGTTTTCACTTTTGAGATTCACACATTCCGCTTTTAGTTCGTCATAGCCCCGCGACGCCTCCTCAAACGACTTTGAAAGAGTATCGAATTTGAGACCAAGATCTGAAGCAACTGTAGCTATGTCCTTTTTCAATTCCGATCTTAGTTCACGAATTGCTATCAGTATCGTGGAGTCGCTATTTAGGGTTACATTATCGGGGTCTGGCGAACCGACGATTTTGTTTTTATTTTGAACACAGGCATCGCATTTCCAGGAGTTTTTGTTAGCAGCACTCATTTTCTTAAACTTATCCGGATCACCTATTCGCGTACAGATTGCATGAAAATTATTCGCGCAAACAGAACATTGTATCATGTCTTTTACATCTGGGTTAGAACACGCTTTACACTTTGGCATAGTGGAATAGAATAAATCAAAGTCACCACAGAAAACAGCCTATCGAAAATTAATATAAATCACTTTACGATCCTCGTATACTATTAACTAATAACTCGTTGCAGTTTCGGAACTGTACTGAACAAGCATGAGCCGGCCGGCTGGGACGAGCGAACCGATATCTATTAGATAACCGCTAACTCGGTTTTCATCCTACCTCGACCGTGGCTGGCCGTAGACTCGAACCGTTGAAGCCATTTCTGTAATAGATAATTCCCTCCTTATTCAACATTCATTTCATATTTAAATATTTCATTATTTTTCAGTAACTATTTTTACAAACCTTCCAAGCATTCATGTATCTAACTCACTCAATTACCATTCCTTACCAATATTTTCAATTAATTTCATATTTGAATATTTTATATGAACTACATATTTCATAAATTTGGATCGTTTGTAATTTTTCAGGAACAACAAGAAGCCGAAAAACGTGCCCGGGAGAAGATGGAGCAGAAGGTCTACGGAAATTGGAAGAGGTTGATTAAAGGTCTGCTCATTCGCGAAAAACTCAAACTGAAATATGGCTTTGAAATCGAGGAAGAGGTGGTAGCTGGCACCTCTGGTAAGGGTCACAAGAACAAGAAAACAGCGAAAAAGTAAAACCAAAGTAGTTAACAAAAATAAGAATTCCTTACAAGCAAAAACATTGAAGACAAAAAGTGATTAAATGTACGGTATATGTAGAAGAATATATTCTTATTAGTACCATGAATAAATGTACAAAAATCTCGGAGACATTTGTGTAGAAATGTCGTTGGGATATAAAACTAGATGTAGGTTAAGGTTGAAGATTTTTTTCCCAAAATAAATTTAAAATTAAGATTTACATAGATTAAGATAACTAGATTAAGTGCCGGTTGCATAAAAGCCGGTTAAATTTTAACCGTGATTAATTCCACAAGAAACAATCAGAGAAGCCGTCTTTTCAAAACTGCCTTCTCTGATTGGTTCTCGTAAAGTTGATCACGGTTAAAATTTAACCGGCTTTTGTGCAACCGGGTCTAAGATTTACAGTTGATGAGAGCTGATAAATTCATGTGAATTCATTTGTTGAAGAATTTGCATGAAAGAATTTGTAAATCTAAACTTTTATGTTTCAAGGGAAAAATATTTTCATAAATTGTAGAAAAATAATATTAGTAAAACAGCAAAATGTTTTGGATGATTAAATAAATACGTGTGTAGCCTATTAATAGAATATATTGAGTGTATTATTTGTCTATGCTTAGATGTAGTTATGTTTTTGAGTTGCACAAAAAATGAAGAATATAATTTGAATGAAACTATACAGTTGGATAAATAATTATTATAAAGTCAAGCTTTCAAACTTATTTTTTGAACAATGATTGGGAAATTCATGTGAAGATAATATATAGTTATGTAAAAGTACCTTTTTATGTTGCACAAAAAATGAAGAATTTAATCTAAATTAAACTATATAGTTGGATGAAACAATATTATAAATTCAAGCTTTTAAACTTATTTTCTAAACAATGATTCCTAAATTAAACTATATTGTTAGAATAAATAAACACTATTCAACCTAAATAAAACTTTAATATTGAATTATAAAGTTGAACTTATAAATTTGATTATTTTTTGAACAATGATTGGTTCAAATCTTCTGAAAAATGTTGAACAATTTGCATGGATTGTTAATCTAAACTTTTATGTTTTAAGTGAAAAATATTTTCATAAATTGTAGAAAAATAATATAGTAAAACAGCAAAATGTTTTGGATGATTAAATAAATGCGTGTGTAGAGTAATAATAATTTAATATATTGAGTGTATCATTTGTTAAACGTTTTTTGAATAATCAACAACAAATAAAATAATGAAAAATTGTAATATCAAGTTGGAAAACTTCTAAAAAATCATTGAGATTTAAAGATTTGTTGACAAAAATAATTTGAAGTATACGAATGTCATGATTTAAATTCCTCGCTTAGTAGTTCCTCATTTTTATATTTTAAGCTCAAGTATTTTTTCCCACGTAAAATGTAACGGGTATTTGGTACAATGCCATTACTAATGCAATTTATTGTTCTTGTATTATAGGGAGTGTTGTAGGGGGTCTTATATTATCAGGAGCTAATTGTTGATATTTATAATATATCTAAACAAATCTTGAAGCTGGTTGGTTCCATTGAAATGAAGAATGTAAAATAATCAAAATGTAGACATAACCTTTAGCCAATCTTTCTCGTTCTTTTCGAATTATTGCAGGACCGTTTTTAAAGGATTCTCAAGAACGTTCTTAGCCTAATAAAGTTTGGTTGTCTAGGAACCAGAAACTAGAATCTTTCTTATTGGTATTTGGCTCCTGTCATTGGTTGTCAGGTAAATGAAGTGTGCTTGGCTAATAACGTACTTGAGAATCGTTTCAAATAATATAATAATGATTTATAATAAGCACTAAGAAGTTTTCAAGGCTGCATTTACTGTAGATGGAACACTCACTGCCAATTTCATCTGAAACTGAACATAATTCATTTTTATGAATTGTTTATAAAATTAATCAATAAATGAATATGAATGATAGTACCCTTTAAAATATTAATAAAATAATAAAACAAATTGTAACATTATTATACGTGAAATTCCTACCTTATCTTGGACTTTGTCACCTATAAATTTGGATGAAAGAAAAATAGCACAAGGACTACCTTATTATTTTATCTGCCAATGTTATTACATTAGTGTCATTTGCATTGTAAATGAATGAATAAAATAAACTTGTGAATAAAATATTTTATTAATTTTAAAGGGTACTATAATTCTATTTTATAAATACAAGAAAGTAGCCCTGATACATTTATACATTTTTAAAGAATATGAATGAATATTATAAACATCGGTTTCAAGCATAATATGAGGAAGGATAATTTTACAAAAAAATCTCCAACCTTTAAATAGTTGAAAGTTAATCTATTTTAATTACAGTTTGAAATCGTTTCTGAATATTATTTCAATATATCTACAAGATCGTATTACTTACCTCTGGGCCTACAAGCCTACATTATCAATCATTTATACTGAATTATACCTTTTTTCACCCAGTTCAAAACTATTTAATTGAGTATACACGTTTAAAACATATTGATACGTTTTATTTCTCATTGATGTGAACCTCATAATGTAATAAAGCAATAAAATTACATCTGAATCTACCTCATGATTGCTATTAATTACTTGTTTACTACTGTAGTATAGGTTTTTTGATACTTTTTTACCTTTTATTTTTTCTCGTGTTTTTTTCGGCCCACAATTGTCTTTTTCATCACTTATTGTTATAATAATTAGGCAAGAACTATTTTGCTGCTATTCTTGTAAGAAGTTTATCTGATATAATTTTGCTCTTTTGAATGCATGTAATATTTCAGTATTAATTTCTTTACATTATTAGATCTATACATGTTTTGTTATCAATTATATTAATCATGTTATTGTTGTCATTCTAGTTATAAGCTGTTAGTCCTAAGTTGCATTTCCTCATCAATAGTTTTAAGCTTCAATAAGTTGAAATTAGACCTTATCACTAAAGCTTCTTATCACTAAAACTGTCTTTTTAAGACAGTCTTAATTCATTTATAAAGATCTTACACCAAAGTTATTAACAACTTAATCCTTATAGATTCTATTAGATTGAACATAACTTATCATACACATGATGAACATATGTGTTTGTCAAGTTCCGTTCAATGCAATAGAATTTATAAGGATTAAGTTATTAACATTTTGTTTATAACTTTGGTGTAAACCCAGCTTAAGACAGTCTTAATTCATTTATAAAGATCTTATTCTATGAATTATCATTATTAATTGAGGTATCTAGGAATAAAGATACGTGCATTTTCATGGCTATATTATTATAACTAAAAAATTTTTATTCATAAATTGTGTACTCTTTTTAATTAGAATGATCTTTGTTTGATACACTATTTTCATTAATATTTTGTATTGAGTTCAGGTAAAAAATCAAATAAAGTACCATATTAATACAAATAAATCAAATAAAGGTATAATAAGAAATGAATAATAATTTGTCATGCCATAGAGCTTCATGGTCATGTCATTAAACTATCTTTTCCCTGTGGTCATACTTTTTATTCTTATTATTTGTTCAAATTTCTATTATACTACTTGTTTGCATATTTTTCAGTCTTTTTTAAAATAATGTAGTTCTTGTTTGTATTACCACAATATATAATTACAATGAGAAAAAATTGTTTTGTTTGCAATATTATTTCTATGGAAAAATTAGTTGTAATGGAAATATTATTTCTAGCCTATTGCATTCACTCTCATAATTTTCTTTCCTATGTTTCATTGTAAAACATTGATCAGGATTGGAAATCCTTGAATTTATTAGTTTTAAGTCATGAAGTATTGTTGAAGCCAAATATTCATTCATTACTAATATTTGTGTTTTGTTTACCAAGGATTGAAATAAACTCGCATTTTTCTATTATTTGAAGCATATTATTGTTCCCATATTCCTTAGTAATTAAATATTTTCCCCTTTCTTGTGAAAAACAGGAATCTGACAATATTCTCCAATAAACTATTTTGTTATAGCCAAGGATTGAAATAAACTCGCATTTGTCTATTAGTTTAAGCGTTTCATTGTTCTTTATTCCTTAGTAATTGAGTATTTTTCCTTTGTTGTGAAAAACAGGAATCTGATGATATTCTCTAATATATCGTTCTGTTTACCAAGGATTGAAATAAACTCGCATTTTTCTATTAGTTTAAGCGTTTTATTGTTCCTATATTCCTTAGTAATTAAATATTTTCCCCTTTCTTGTGAAAAGATATCTGGCAATATTCTCTAATAAACTCTGAATTCCAAGACAGAGAAATACCTTAGTGCAAAATATTATAATATTTAGTGAGGTCCACGTTATAATGACAGTGTTTGATTGGCAATGGTATTGCTATCCTTGTCTATCATTCAACAAAGCGGATAGCGCTATCTCTTTCTTGCTTTGCTCTGTTGTCAGATCGTCTTTCAACAATGTAGAAATAATTAATTACCAAATATTTCATCTCAATTATAAAAATTCATTATGAAATTATTGAAAAATAAAATCTCTTGCTTATTGAAATATAATTGGTTATTTTAAATGAGAATGAACAGTTAATATTACACCAATAAACCTGTATCAGCTACAGTCTATAGAAGGGATTGACAACACAGAGGATCGGCAACGTTGTTCTGCTATCTTTCTCCACTACCATTATAACGTGGACTTTACTATAGTGATTTATTCACTTGAAAATGTCAGATTTTCTTATAAATAAAACATCAGTGTTGTCCATTCAACTGCTCACGTTTTAACGTGAATATCATAGAGTACGGTAGTCGATGATAATAATTTTCTTCTCAGATTAGGCAGGGAAATATTTCCTAAGATAGCCTGGGAAATCCAATTATATCTTCAGACATTATCAAGCCTTTGGAAAATTGCATTCCATTCATTTAATAATAAACTGGAAGATTCAGAGCTCTGATCCGTTGAATATTTTCAAGAAATATGCATTGAAAGCTTAGACTAGCTGTTGTCAAGTAATATTCAATTAACTAAGTAAGATGAAATATTTATCTCAATTGAGGTATTCGAGTAATAAACGAATAAATATTTCAATCACATTCAAATGATGGGAAAATAAAGATTCATAATTGTTCAGCTCTAGCCTAGTAATATTTAATTGATTGAAGAAGGGATCTTTCAAAGTAATAGAGTGCTAAAAATCATATCTCAATGGTATTTGATTAATTAGAGAAATTGATTTTAATTTTTGACCACTTTTGCAAAAATCCATGATGTTCATTATCAAGCCTTTGGAAAATTGCATTCCATTCATTTATTGATAAACTAGAAGTTTTAGAGCTAAGTCCGTTGAGGATTTTCAAGAAATATGCATTGTGAAAGCTTATAATAGACTAGCTGTTGTCAAGTAATATTCAATTAACTAAGGAAGATGAAATATCTGAATTGAGGTATTCGAGTAATAAACGGATAAATATTTCAATCACATTCAGATAATGGGAAAAGAAAGATTTATAATTGTTCAGCTCTAGCCTAGTAATATTTAATTGATTGAAGAAGGGATCTTTCAAAGTAATAGAGTGCTAAAAATTATATCTCAATGGTATTTGATTAATTAGAGAAATTGATTTTAATTTTTGACCACTTTTGCAAAAATCCATGATGTTCATTATCAAGCCTTTGGAAAATTGCATTCCATTCATTTAATGATATACCGTACTAGAAGTTTTAGAGCTCAGATCCGTTGAGGATTTTCAAGAAATATGCATTGAAAGCTCATAATAGACTAGCTGTGTCAAGTAATATTCAATTAACTAAGGAAGATGAAATATCTCAATTATTGAGATATTCAAGTATTAAACGGATAAATATTTCAATCACATTCAGATGATGGGAAAATAAAGATTCATAATTGTTCAGCTCTAGCCTAGTAATATTTAATTGATTGAAGAAGGGATCTTTTAAAGTTATAGTAGAGTGCTAAAATTGATATCTCAATGGTATTTGATTGATTACCGATTTGATGACATATTGTTATTCCTCTTGTCAAGTAGGTAGGTACAATCATAGAGAAACAATAGCATGAATAGATATTCCATGGTATAGGGCGTTTATGTCGCAACTTTAACTGTTATCTCAAGCCGATAGTCCACGTAGTTCTTTCCCGTGAAGCTTTATGACGCTGGTGTAAACGGAGGGGGGTTGTTTCTTCTCTTCAATAATATTTACCAAAATTATGCTATCAAATCTCTATTTGAATCCTTGATTGGTTGAGAGCTTTTAATGGATTCGTTCATTCAAAAGCACAGATTATCATCGTTAACTAATTGTCACCTATTTTAGCAACTACGAGTCAGGAACTTCAATGAAAAATACTAATAAAATTCAACTTCAGGTTTATTGAACTCTAAATATATAGAACGAATTAATAAAAGTCAGGTAACATGTCAAATTTTCAAACAGAACAAAGTTATTCAGCAATCGATTCAGGTCAAGAGGACATAGCCTACTCAATTTTTAATCTGTACATTTTGGGAACCTGCTAACTTGCTGCATTTAAATTTGGGCCTCGGTCATTCTATGAAATTAAATTTTTAGCTTGATAAGAAAAACAATAAAAGTTCGGCACTCACCATTTTAACAATATTCGAACTTGGACTCTTCAGAAACACTCACATACGCTTTAATAAAACTATATTTGAAAACTATATTCACACACGCACAAATAATATCTTGATTCTACTCTACTAACTCTATAAAATTTGGTTTCCTATTCAACTAGATTACTGATAACTGGAAACTTGACAATTTGTCCCTCTGAATGGGAAATGGGCCCAATCAGAGGACCGAGGCTCGCACACCGTTACATGTTTTCCCAGTTACGTCTCAATTCGAACTGTGGCCCTTTCACTGAAAATTATTCCCCCTCCACGAGCGTTGAGCATAACTTCCAGTGGAAAAGCCAAAGCTGCAAAAAGGTCAATGCTCGTACAATTTTCAAATGCAGTGGCTTTTTCGACATGAAATTGAAACTGCATTTGAAAAATGCACGAAAATTGCTTTAATTTTGACAACTAAGCAACAAGTTAGGGAATTCAAACAAGACAGAGTCAATTCTCACACTAAAAAACGCAGGGTTCAACATACAGTTAGAATCAAAGTTCATTCAGATCAAAAACCTGTAAAATAATATAAGATACACAAAAACAAACTACAATAATACCCACTCAATATTCACACTATTACACTGGTAGTCTCTCATATTGTGCCGTTCATATACTCTTACCCAGTCAAAACAGTAAAAATCGACAGTAATCGGCTTGAGATAACAGTAAAAGTTGCGACATAAACGTCCTATACCATGGGATATCTACTTACGCTATTGTTTCTCTATGGTACAATATTATTCCTGAGAGTTTGAGCGGTTTTAATTTGTTACCATTTTTACAAAAATCCATGATGTTTTATTCAAGGATTTCATGAGAATTATTGCAAATTTCTCTTCTAAAAAGGTTCCTTATTGATTTTAAGTTTAGTTCGAGATTGTTTGTAGGTAATGTTGCCTAGCATAAAAATGTTAGAATCATCTCCCAGATTTGGTTGATATTGGGGCTATGGATAGAGGTTGACCTAACAAGTGTTGTGCTATAATATGAGACGTTTCGCTACAATACAGGGTGAGTTATTCATCCAAACATGAAATCTTTCTCCAATCTCATATCAGAGAAATCACTCATCTTCAAATGCTTATAACTCAAGAATAGGAATGAATTTCGCCTATGTGATGTCATTATATTGTTCCTCTACTAAAAGTCTAAAATAAAGATTTTTTCATTTCATTTCATTTTTTCATTTCCTCTCCTCAAGTAGGCTACTATTAACTCACTTCCCTGTTATTAAAAAAAACAGCAAGCAGTCAAATATCTTCAATAAATTGACTTAGCTAAACGAGATCTTTAGGAGAAGTTTCCATTGTCACAATCTCAATGAATAAAAATCCATTTATTGAAGAATTTTGACTACCGTACTTTAGTGAGGTCCACGTTATTGTGGCAGAGTTCGATTGCTATCCTTGTCTATCATTCAACAAAGCAGATAGCACTATCTCTTTCTCGCTTTGCTCTGTTGCCAGATCGTCTTTTAACAATGTGTTGAATTAATCAAATCAAATCACTTTTATTGTCAGGAACACTTTCACATGTTAAAACAATCGTCAAACAAACATTTACACCAGTCAAAATGTCTAAAGTCATAAAACACTTATACAGGTGAGTATTGAAGGCGTGCTACTTAACAAATATTGTATTAAGGCGATACTAAGAATACCTCAACTGAAAAGAGGCATTTTTGTAGAAGAATGGCTTTGATAGATCTTTTAAATTCTTTGATTTCTAGATGCCTAGTCTGTAGAGGAAGTTTATTAAACAGTTTTATAGAAGATTAGTAAATTGCCAGTAAATTGAAGTGAATCATTAATTAACAAAATATTTCATTTCAATTATGTAAATTCATCATGAAATTATTCAAAAATCTAATTTCTTGCTTGATAAAATATTATTTATTATTTTGAACAAGAATGATCAGTTGATATAACATCAATAGACCTGTATCAGCTACCGTCAATAGAAGGCATTGACAAGACGGAGGTTCGGCATCGTTGTTCTTCTATCTTTCTCCACTGCCATTATAACGTGGACCTCACTGTAGCAGTCAAATTTCTTCAATAAATTGACTTAGCTAAACGAGATCTTTCGGCTGATATCACAATCTCAATGAATAAATTCATTCCTTGAAGAAATTTGGCTGCTAGTCGTTGTATTTATTTATCCATTTATTTATTTATTCATTCGTGGGCAGAATCACAAATCATATGAATATGATTAGGAAGGAACAACAGGCTTGGCCCAAATCTATTCCATTCCCAAATTTTGATAAATTTATAAAATGTCCAAAAAATAGGTTATGTTTCTATGTTTTCTACTGTAAACGTTTAAGTTCAATTTTCGTCCAAAAAAATATATAAGCTAAACATTTTGAATTTAGAGAAAACAAATAACACCAAACTATAATAACAAAATAATGAAAACCCAAAACCTTTATGAGGAAAATTGGTTCATACTGATATCCTGTTACACAGTAATATGCGCTCCAATGGTTTTGTTACTGTCAAATAACCGTTCTACATCTCTGATCTGACAGAAAATGTCTGGCTTTTGCTTGATGAAAACTACACCGGTATTTTTGCAAGCAGCTCTTCCTGGTTAAACCAAGTCAAGCCTACAGCCTGTTCGTATATTGTATGTTTTTGCAGCTATTTTTCAGTCTACAAGTCTATCAAAAAATGGCGAAATTCTTTTGTCGTTTCATATCTAGTTTGCTTGTTTAGCTAAATGTTTCAGTGCTGCAAATCTGTCAAATCCTGGCGAAATTTGTCGTTTCAATTTTGTGTCTTATCCATGGGTGGTTCATTGAAAAGTGACAACAGCGCCTTTCTATCATTTCCACACATTTTCCACCCATTCGAGGGTCAAGTGTAAGAGAGGGCCGACTGCGCCCTAACTTCGCCCTCCTAGATATAAAATAAAGGCAGTCTTTCTATTCTATTTCCACTGACGTCCATCTCACTATAGACCTTCAAAATTATTTCTTCAATAATGTGATGTGAATATTTACTATTTTAGTGATAATGGGCCTAATGTGAAATATTTCTTCTATGTTTGGTTTTGAAGCATCTATAAATTCAAAAATATACTTTGTGAAAATGATTAAAGACTGAAAATTTTGTGAAGTGAACAACTACAAGACTCAACCTATTTCTGACTATGTGTAACCTTATCTAAATTTGGTAGAGGAATAGCACAAGGTTATACCTTAATTTCTCTCGCCCTATCATATTGATAATGTACTTATTGTATCAATCAATAATAAAGAATCAATATTGCATTGCTTGGAATGGCTTATTGATGCAACAATGTGATAATAATGTGGTTTTTATAATATGAAATATTATCATATATAATTGCAATATAAATAACAATCTTTTTAAAATGTATGAATTCAGGGCTAATTAAAAATACTTTTTTTAACCTGAAGATGGTGTGAATCACTGAAACTTGTTGATATATAATTTGTATTTTTAATCTATCATTATTATTGAATCAATTTCAAAAAAGGGTACTACAATAATTCTATAAAATGTATAATTCTATTTCATAAATAAATCAATCTTATAATAATATAATAATAATAATAATAAAATAATAATAATAAAATAATAATAATAATAATAATTTTTTTCAAAGATTATACAATGGTTGATCTAAATACCTGTAGAATAGAACTTCATTAATTAATGTTTTTTTGTACTTCTATATTTTCTTTCTGTTCATGTTTGTGTTCTATGTTCTTTAATTAATTCATTACTGTAGTCTAATAATTTAAAATTATGTATAATTAAATATTATAATTTAAAATAATGTAAAAATTTGGGAGAAGACAGTTTTGGGCTATGCCTGTTGTCTTCTCCCAATCATATTATATTTATTATAATTATGATTTGTAATTGCCAATGAAATGAATAAATGAATGAATGAATAAATAAATACACAAACATTTAGCTATTGGTTTTTATTAGCAAATAACACAACAATCTTGAGGCTAAAATATATAATATTGAGGAACATTTAAATTTGATATCTAATACTTTCAATTACATAAGCTGAAATTTTTCATAAAGATATAAAAAAACTTGATATTGTCAAAAACACTAGTCTATAAAAAAATTCGAGATACTGATCTTGGTTGTTAAGTCGTTATCAATTTCTACAGAGGTGAACAACTGAGATATTGCATTCAAATGCTAATGAATCAATAATTATTATTAGACGAAAATCCAAATTAAATGCTGTAAATCACACTGAAGACTTGAGATAATCTATAAATAGTACACTAATCTATAAATTTGCAGTAGTAGAAATCTTCGGGGTAATTTACAGCATTCAATTTGGATTTTTGTTTAATAATAATTATCAATTTCTAGTAAACTGAAAGCTTAAACAAAGATCACTTAGTAAACCAATTACTTTCAATCAGTAATCTTTATAATGGAACTTACAATTCTCATAAATTTTTGACTCTTCTTTACTTCAATATATTGCAGATAGCTTGCTCAAGGCATTATCTTTAGTGGTATTTCTTATAGTTGATCCAGTTAAGATAAAATATATTGAAGTAAAGGAGAGTCAAAAATTTATGAGAATTGTAAGTCTCATTTTATTAATTTATTATTTAATGTACCATCAAATTGATAATTAATCTACGTTTAATAGTTCATTAGATCTCATTGGTTCCTAGAAACCGGGCATCATTAATAGTTCTCACCATTTTCAACTCGCTGTATCAATCTATTTTATCCAAAGTGGATCTACTAAGAAATACCACTAAGGGCCAAAAAACACATGAAGCGTTTTTCCAGGCGTTCCTAGACGAGTCGGCAAGGCAGAAAGCTCTCAGTTTGACTGATTGGGTTGACATTCGGGAATCAGCTGATAATCAGCCAATCGGAGAGCAGTTTCATGCCTTGCCGACTCGTCTGTAAAACGCTTTATGTGGCTTGGCCCTAGAAATGATGTCTTTGAACAATTTATTCGCTTCAATGCATTCAAATCTTCATGGAAAAAGGTCATCCGGAGATTTCTTGTATGAACCGAAGAAAAATCATGATTTTCATGCTTTCATCGATTTCCTTATTATGACTGTTAACTCATCAACTCTTCTCTTCTTCTTCTTCTTCTTCTTCTTCTTCTTCTTCTTCTTCTTCTTCTTCTTCTTCATCACGGCGGTTCCATCACTGAATGTCTGAATGAATTACGGTTCATTATTTCGATTCACTGTTAATTTCTAATCGATTCATGCAAAACGGCGATGATCGATCAGTGATCAGTGATGTATGAAAAGCTGTCTGTAATTAAATGATGACACAACGCGAGCAATTAGAACATCTCCAACGCAATTGGTTTCCTGGTCTAGTTACGTCTGTAATATCTTACATAATGAGCATGTTATAGTAGTTTAAAAATGCTTTTCTTATAGCCAGAAATTTAAATTTTCTTTCTTGTCTGAAATTCAGATGGAAAAATTATTCTTATTCGTTCAAAAATACTCTTTTTCTAGCCAGAAATTCAAATCTAATCTTGTCTGAAACTTTCATAATAAAAATATTCCTATTCATTCAGAAATAAAAAGAAATGAGAATGTTTTATTGGCAGAAATATAAAATTACAACATCTTAGAAATACATATAATAGAAGCAATACAAATTTTACAACATGGAAAAATACTATTACAAAATAGAATGCAATGCCAATTGAGTATTTGCATCTCGAGGTACTAACCTGTTTGAGATGGTGATATAAAATTGATTACAAAACTAGCGCTAAAATGTAGTTACTGAGGCCGACAGTCGCATATGAAGTGACACATATTACATAACAGTATCGATGATTTATCAATTTCAGCTTCGAAGTCTATTGTACAATATTTTGATATACAAGTCTACAAGAGAATTCTAAAATATTACATAACAGTATCGATGATTTATCAATTTCAGCTTCGAAGTCTATTGTACAATATTCTGATATACAAGTCTACAAGAGAATTCTACAATGAAATGCTCTTCTTTTATACAGAAATTCAAATTTTCTTTCTTTTGAAGTGCCATGAAGTGCTGATACATACAGTACTTATCTAATAGAGATATTCATAGTCATTCAAAAATGATTTTCTGGATGATTATGGAAATTCAGACTCTCTTCAAACCAAAGTTGGATTTAGGATATCTTTTCGGCAAATTAAAAATAGTTCCATGGTTGTGAAATCATGAGAAATCTTTTATTTTCTTAGA
The DNA here is from genome assembly GCF_014356525.2 of Nilaparvata lugens. Classification (NCBI taxonomy): domain Eukaryota; kingdom Metazoa; phylum Arthropoda; class Insecta; order Hemiptera; family Delphacidae; genus Nilaparvata; species Nilaparvata lugens. Next base: position 2,533,223 of record NC_052515.1, read on the forward strand.
TGACATGACTGGTTTTAGGTATTAATCCCATTATAAAGTGTGCAAATGAATTATTAGTTTGAAGTGAACTTCAATAAATGCATAGTAAAAATTCAACACCACAGATGGAAATTGCTGAGTTATTGCATCTATTCAAACGCTAATGATTAACAATATTATTATTAAACGAAAATCCATATTAAATGCTGTAATTCACCCCGAAGACTTCTGCCACTGCAAATATTGACAACCGGGTAAACAACTAGATGGAAATTCGATGGAATTCTGCAGTAGGAGAAGCCTTGGGGTGATTCACAGAATTGAATTTGAATTCTCGTTCAATTATAATTATTAATTCAATATTCTCAAGTTTGAAGCTGATTTCGCTGTCCCACCCTATAGCGATTAAATTTTATAACTTTTACCCTATAGCAAGCATTTTTCCACTTCCCAATATTCTTTTTCCAAATCATGATGATTCAGTCTACGAGAATTTGAGTTGATGAGGATGTAAGGCTATTCTAATGTGGGAAGGCTAATCCATTATCTCATAGTTTATGATGATGAATTTTCCATTATTGAATAGCCTAAGAATTTTAATGAATTCTTCAGATCTACGAATCTATTGATAACAAATTATTGACAGAGCTTCTGATTTGTTTAATTCATTCATTTCTCTAGAGCGTTCAGATCTTATTCCTCAATTCACCAATGGCAGAAGATCAGCAGAGAAAACTTCACTTATAATAAAAACTGGATAAAAACTAGTGGAAAAGCGTTGCACTTCAATGCAGTTGTGATTTTCCAAGACAGTTTTCAATGCTCTTTACAGGATGCACTATTGCAGTCTTCCTCTTCTTCCACTCTCCTCCTTCTTCCTCGCTCTCTCTCTTTCTCTCTCAGTCCCTCTCTTCCTAACTATTTCTCATGTACACTCTCCATTCCGTTACACTCTTTCCCCCTCTCCTTCTAACATCTCTTCAACATTCTCCATTCTGTTTCATTATTTTTCTCTCTCCTCCAACTATCTATTCTACACTATCTGTTCTCTCTCTTCTTTTTTTCTCCAACAATCTCCCATCTTGTTCCACTCTTACTTAATCCCTCTCCTTTCTGCTATCACTCTCTCTCTCCTTCTCTCTTCTTTCCCTGTCCCTCCAACTACCTCTCCATCTTGTTCCCGTATTCCTTCCTACTATCATACTCTCTCACTCTCTCACTCTCTTTCTCTCACTCTCTCCTTCTCCCCGGCAAACTCTACACAATTATTTTGTAACAGGCAGGTTTATAAATTGCCCGCACTTCCCAGCTAATTATCCAGTGATAATTCAGTCAATGGCTAGTGAACAGTGCAGAATCCTATGGCATCAAAAAGCCATTCAAATCACGTGTTTAACGTTCTTCGAGTAACTGTAGTTTTCGGTCTATTAGTGATCGGAGAATCATCAAAAAGTCATTCTAATCACGTTCTTCGAGTAACTGTAGTGTTTGGTCTGTTAGGTGTCGGAGAATCGCAGAGGATAGCTCTGCCAGCTTCGTATAGCACGTTTAGTACAATTGAAAGTGGAAACCATAATTCACGTCACAGTAATCATAATTATGATAATCATGACGTCATTGATCCAGTGGCGACTATTAATACAACCGGGATCTTCAACATTTTGCCGAGGTTTATACAGGAACGAATTCAGAACAGTCGGGAAAATAATAGTGATGAAACCATATCTAAAACTCTTCTGGAACCCTCAATTGATCTACAAAAGACTGGGGAAGTTTTCAACCAGGTATCTAGTTTAAATCTACACCAAAAACGTCCTAGACTACTCTCAACATCTAAAATATCTCCGGAACCCTCACTAGATCTACAGAGACCTGGAGAATCTGACATCAATCAGGTATCTAGTTTAAATCCACACCAAGAACCCTCACTTGATCTAGAGAAAACTAGAGGAAATATTAACTTCGTATCTAGTTTAAATCTACAACAGCAACATCCTAAACTTCTCTCAACATCTAAAACATCTCAGGAACCTCTACTAGATCTACAGAGACCTGGAGAATCTGATACCAATCCGGTATTCACTTCAAATCTACGATCTAGGCCTCTCTCATCTTCTCAGACACCTCTCCTAGATCTACAGAAACCTGGAGACACTGATATCAACCCGTTATCCTCTTCAAATGTACTCCACCAACGCCCCAGGTTCCTCTCAAGAAGATTCACAACTTCCACTCCGTTACCCATTGCTCTTGTGACGTCATCAACAATTTCACCTATAATTTCAACGACGAAAACTTCCAACCTGGCAGTCCAGGGTTCTCCGGATACCACAGGTACTGTAGATACACTAGTTGGGGCTGGTAATAGTGTTGGTTCTTCTTCATTAGTTGGCAATGGTGTAAAAGAAGAGGATAAATTGGGTAGGAGAAAGAGGAGGAAAAGGAAGAGGATTGTCATCAAGAAACTACCTTCCAAAGAGATAAATCCAACTGGAGATAAAATTGTGTCAAGTCCCACAGTTGGCAGCGGGGATTTTGGAGATAGTAGTGTAGGGATTTCAAATTCTAACAGTAATGATTCTATCCTGGGAGCTACCGGGGAGGCTAGGAGTGTAAGAGAGAAAGAGAAAGTAGGGGATAGATCTGTGGAGAATGAGGAGAAAGAGAGAGAAAAGGTTAAACTGGTAGATAGATTAGTGGAGCAACACTTGGAAGAACGTAGGCGACATCAAATTCCTGATGAAAAAATTGGGACAAAAGATACAGCCGCTCTACAAACCCCAATGCAAGACAGGTCTGACGAGTTGGTAGACCTGTTAGAGACGGTGGATTCTGTAGGGGATGTACTAGGGTATGATGTAGATGAGAGTAGGGGGAAGAAAAAAAAGAAGAAAGGGAAGAAAAAGGGGAAGAAGAGGAGGAAGAAGAAGAAGAGGAAGGAGGATGAGGAGGAGGATGGTGTGGTGATGAAGAAAGAGGTGGATAGTGAGTTTGAATTAGGGGGTGTACATCATGGGGGTGATGAGTATTTTTTAAAATTGCCCAAAACTGAGGTACCCGAGAAGAATCACGATGAGGTATTGAGAGATAATAACAGAAGGATAAATGAGAGAAGTGAAAGGTTGTTGAAGAGACCCAAGAAAAACTATTTAAGTGAGGAAAAAGTTGTAGAGCCGCCTCAGATGTTCGCTTACCAAACTGGGGGGAGAAGGAACGGGGGTGGGGCTGGAGAGGAGGAGGTAGAAGCGGAGGAAGAGGAGGAGCAGGACGAGTTGGAGGGGGAAGCAAGTGAGGTAGATCAGAGTCCTTCAGCTTCAGGACACAAAACATAAGGAAAAGAAACACCACAAGGAGAAACATGAGAAGGGTGGGGGTGAAGAGCATCATTCCCACCATAAATCCAGCTCGGGGAAGAAGGGAGATAAGGGATACAAAGGGTACCACAAGCATGAAAAGGGGGAAAAAGGACATCACGATAAAGAGTCCCATAAAGGGGTGTACGAGGATACAAAGGGGAAGAAAAAGAAACACAAGGAAGAAGCGGGACATTATGGGGCACATCATAAATCGGAAAAAGGTAAAAAAGGGGCGAAATTCGGGGAGTCAGGTGAACACAAAAAGGGGCACAGCACAAAGGGGGAACATAATATTCATAAAAAAGATGAGTACCTGAAGAAACACGAGTTTTATGACGAGCATCATGAGGGAGGTGAACATGAAAAACATGGAGGTTTCCATTCTCATCATGGACACAAGAAGGGTGGTAAACACAAGTCGGGACACCACAAATCGGGACACCATGAAGGACACCACGGCAAGAAGGGACACCACAAGAAGGGTGGACACCATAAGGACCATAAGGGCCATAAGGAGGCGGCTGGACATGAGAAGCACCACAGCCATAAGAGCGAGTACGGCAAGAAGGGCGGTCATAAAGAGGGCAAGAAGTGGGGGTACAGTCATAAGAAGGACTAGGAGGTGGATAATGGATAGGGGTAAGTAATTTTATTGATCTAACTAGTTATAAAATTTGATAATAAAATCATTCAATCATATACTATCCAATCAATCCAACTGCTGGACTCAATTGAATATTTGAATTTGAATTTTCAAGATTATTTTTTGGACATGTTATTCATAGTCAAAATTTGAGAATAGAATAGTTTTGGACCAAGCCTGTTGTTCGTTCCCGATCATATTTATTGACCGAACGTAGTGAGGTCTATGTTTTAACTCAGATTCTGTCTGTATGTAACGCGATTACGCCCAAACGCATTGATAGAATTCTATGAGATTTGGCAGGAATATTCCTTTTTAAACTGCGCGTCGATGTATACACAAGGTTTTTTGAATTTTTTTATAATATATGAAAAGAAAAGGAACTCCTCCATACTCTCATATCACTATAGTTATTTGTGCAACTAGTGCGCAAAGTGACAGTTTGCTGCACCGAAAGAAACGTTTACGCCCGAGCCGTAGGCGAGTGCAGCAGAGGAACTTTGCGCACGTATTTCACATTAAGTTTTTCCTACAGTTACCATTGAATATGAAAAGTGGGTAATTATGGCTAAAATTGCCTGAAATCCATCAAATGTATTTCTGTGTAATTTTATTATTGATAAAAAACTTAATCGTAAAATCCTAAAGACCTCGTTGTCCTTGGTTATAATATAATAATGAATAATAATTAGCGCGTTGTGCTTCGTTGCTCACTATAGCAGCCACAGCAGTCACTGTTACCAACTTCATTTTGATTTTGCTGCACTGTTGCTCCATATAACCTACTAAGTATTTTGCGTTGCCATGTTGCAAATCTGGAGTGCAGAAAAATTTTTCCCGTACTAGAGCGGAAAAGTGATTCTTGCGTTCTGTAATCAGTGCAGCAATGGCCACTTTTCAATGTAACTGTAGGAAATATATATATATCATCTTCTTTGAAGATGATATGATCAATCAGACTATGGAATTATCCATAATCAATCAGCTGACAAGTGGATTATTCATTGCATGCATTACACAGATGTCTGGCCGTGTCTATTTGTATAAGGTAGGGTTTCATTATTTTTCATGATGCGTGCCCATCTGTATCAATATTCTCACATTTGAAAAACGAATTTAAAAGGTGTTTGAAAATAAAATTAAAAGTGATTAAATGAACTAAATAATGCTAATAATTCTTGATTGAAAACATTGATTATAAAATAGTTGAGAAATATTTTTATCATATGGAAAAATTATCACGAAACTGGATAAATTATCATATGGGATAGAAATTCAAACGTGAACTGAGTTTATTAACATATAAGTGAGTTTTTGATCTTGGAGAAAACAAATAACAGTATTTAAGAGTAAATTATGATTCAACTCAAATAAGTACCTAATCTATCATACTAACATTGAAAATATTAGAAGACAACTCATTATATTAAGCACTAAAATTATGATAAAATTCCTGAACAATTATTAGCTGTGCCAAGATACAAAACAAGTAAAAACAGATATCAATGCTTGGATCAAAATTAACTACTTCTTCTACCTTTGAGAACTATAGTCTAATAAGTTAACAGAGAACTTTTCTGATTAGTGCGCTCACTTCCCCTACTTGTGCTCTATCACATCCCTTTCCCAATCCTTTCCAAAAATTCCAAGGATCAAAAGCCTTCCTATGACATGGATAGCCATAGTTGGAAGAACTTTTGATCCTCTACCCTTCTTCACCACATAACATGTATAAATTGCCTTCTAATATTGTAATGTGTTCTCATATTTATGTATTTCTTTATACTGTAATGTTTTTTTATTGATGTAATTAGTTTTTATTTCATATTGATGTATCTTATGTGTGTGTGTGTGTGTGTGTGTGTGTGTGTGGTGTGTGTTGGTGTGTGTGTGTGTGTGGTGTGTGTGTGTGGTGTGTGTGTGTGTGTGTGTGGTGTGGTGTGTGTGTGAATAAATAAATTGAATTGAATGGAACTGTGAATTGTGATTCAACTGAATCAATTAGAACAGATACTTGTGGATGAGAAAACTGCGTGAGGTCTACTGTTCACAGAACTACTAGTATATTTTGTAATAATTGTATCCACTAATAAATGAATACATTATTCAAGAGTAGATTGAAGAGAACATAACCTTCAGATTCTATTGTTGGTGAGATGTTGTGATATCTACCCATAATTAAAACTCTGGGATGTTGTCAGAAATATCACTAATCTTTAACAAAATTATATAAATGTTCCAACACCAATATTACAGTAAAGTTGACACCAATGGTGTTGAAACAAGTATAGGTATAATTTTGCAATAAATTAGTGATATTTCTAACAACATTCCAGTGTTTTTAGAACAAAGCGCGATGAGTTAGTGTGGAGTGGGAGATAAATATGGATAAAGGCCTGTTAATAACACAGTTTTTTCTATGTATTTAAACACGACATGCAGTCAAGAATTAAGTAAATAATTAAAAACTTCTACTTACAAACTGAAGTACTTTCAACAGTGTTGAAAATGATCGCTAGGTGTTCGAAAGTACTTCATTCAGTAAGTAGACGTTTTTAATTATTTACTTGATATTCGACTGCATGTCGTGTTTAAATACATAGAAAAAAGTGTGTTAATAAATAGCAGTTCGGAATGGATCAAGAAACTATCGCCTGTTAATAATAATATCGAGTGACCTGACTGGCTCAGGTCTGGTGTCAGAGTTTTCAGGTCGCAACTGATCAATTTCAGGGTCTCTGACATGACCTAACGACTGCTTTTAACGTTCAAGATTACATAGTGGGAAGTGTACTGTTGACGCAAATCAAATTTCAAATATCCAAATCAGCTGAGAAATACAATAAAACAAGTAAATTTGTAGAGATTTTTCTTGTGGCTTTTGCTCTATGCTGTTGTGGATATTTTATATTTTATCCTTCTATCATGAGCGATAATAAACTAAGTGATGAAGACGTGGAAGACCTACTTTTTGATGGAAATTTATAGGATTTAGAAGATTTGACTACAAACGCAGACTGGTATTCACCACCTCCTTTGGATGTGGTCAATATGGGAACGCCAATCCATTACTTTCATAGGTATTTCAATGAAGACCTTTTGAAACTGAAACTTACAAATTTTCTACTTCCATTGCTCCAAATGTTTGACATATTTATGTAATATATATTATCATATCTACAACATGTTATTTTATGTCAAATAAGACTTGTAAATGCCTAAAATTATCTTTTTCACCAATAATAACATTTGTGCAATTTATGGAAAAGACTAATTACTTCTTACCTTTGAGTAATTTTGGCCGTTTTAACGACCATGTTATATTTCCATAACTATTAGTGGAAAAAAATTTTTGACACTTTCAAAAATCATTAAAAAAATAATATAATTAGAGTACCAAATTTCAGATTTTTTCTACTTATACAAAAAAAGCATGACCGAAGGGCTTTAGACAGCCGGGACCGACGACTGAGAACACGGGCCTCATTATGAGAAAACCTGATATGATTCATATTGATTTTTCTCTGGTAGATAGTTTGTGATAATTTTGAAAATGATGCAATTTTACAGGTGTCTTGCTTGCTTCAAATCGACGACAAATTTTATGACTTCAACGAAGACTTGACTTCACAGATGAATGATGACATCCCGATAACCTGGAATTTTGAAGAAACGAACAAATTCGAGGGATTTGAAACAATATTACGTAGAGTAAGCGAAATCTTCAAACTGGTTTCATTCATTCACCTCACTCATTATCTGTAACTTTGTTTATTTGTAGGTTTTGTAAAAGATTGCCGAATATGATTCCAAAGATAGTTTTATATTAATGTTGTGATACTGAATTCTGTGCTAGGTATGGTTGCTTCCAGTGGAGAAGATTGTTTTAATTTTCGGAACAAAATATTCCAAATTAATATTTATTTTACAGTTTTGAGTATTAAATAGAAGGAATTTTATTATCAATTCGGATCTTAATCTTTCTAAATTCAAAATTAATTGTTTCAATGTGGAAATTAGTGAAGAATTGGAAAGTCGTACATAACCCTTATTTGGATAATTTATTTTATGAAATTGGGATGGAAAGAAGTTTTGGGCTGTAGTCTATTTCTTTGTCCTTAAGTTGATTGTAAATAAATAAATAATATAATAGGCCTAGGCTACATTCATTATGAATTCAGTCTCACAGAAAATAAGATAAGAATTTCAAGTTTCCATCAAAACGTGTAAGAGTTCAATTCAATAGGGGATGAATAGGATAGGTTAGTATAATGACTACACACCTATTACCCAATTGATCATGCGTGATCAGGTATTTATACCTAAATACTTTACTTAGGTACTCAAGATAGTAAGATCATAGAGAAACAATAGCGTAAGTAGATATCCCATGGTATAGGGCGTTTATGTCGCAACTTTTACTGTTTTCTCAAGCCGATTATTGCCGATTTTTACTGTTTTGACCGGGTAAGAGTGTATGAACGACACAATTTGAGAGACTACCAGCGTCATGAAGTTTCACAGCAAAGAACTACGTGGACTTGAGTTAACAGTAAAAGTTGCGACATAAACGCCCTATACCATGGGATATCTACTTACGCTATTGTTTCTCTATGGTAAGATGTAGTATGCTATACTCATTTGTATGTGTTATGAGATTTAAGTTTTAATTTGAATTTCATTTATATAATTGGATATATTTGAAAATAATTGTTTTTGTACAAATGATGAATAAATATAAAAGACGTGGTCACTTGTTAAGCCTAATCATTCTGAATTACAATCCCACCCGACAACCTTTTGATATTCTTCAAGTCAATATCGTTTCCTAACAAACAAGATCTACGTGGAGGCTCGAAGAATTTGTGTTGAATATTTGAAGTTTATTTATGGAAGTATTCGAAATTTATCGTCGAACATAGAAACCCACAAACGGAACAACGACACAAGCTTCCAGTCAAGAATAGGAACTCGCAAAGCTCGTTCGAATATAATGTAAAGATATGAGACTTCAAGAAGAATGCTGTGAAATCTATAATTTAATGAAGGAAAGAATTGGCTTATACACGTACTGGATAGAAAATTCACGAATAAGGCATCATCACGTCTGAGCTACTGGACTGATTACTTGAAATATTGCTTATAGATTCTCAATTCACTGAGGATGATTATAGGCCTATTTCAAATTCTTCAAGATCTTAGTATGTCAAGTTTTTAGGTTGTCAAGTAGCTAAAGTTGTTAGATTAGAACCTTGCAGAGCACAGGTTATCTGCCAGTCTATAATATAATAAAGGCAAGAATTGGCTTATACACGTACAAGATAGGAAATTCACGAGTGACGCATCATCACGTCTCAACTACTCAACTCATTAACTTGAAATTTGGCATATAGATTCTTAATTTATCAAGAATTGTTCTAGGCCTATCTCTAATTCCTCAAGATTCCAGTAAGCCAAGTTATTAGGTTGTCAATTTATAAAATAGAACCTTGCAGAGCACGGGCTATCTGGTAGTCTCTATATATAAATGTGAAATGGCACTCACTGACTGACTGACTGACTGACTGACTCACTCACTCACTCACTCGCATAACTAAAAATCTATCGGACCAAAAACGTTCAAATTTGGTAGGTATGTTCAGTTGGCCCTTTAGAGGCGCACTAAGAAATCTTTTGGCAATATTTCAACTCTAAGGGTTGTTTTTAAGGGTTTAAAGTTTGTCTTTTAGCGTGTATATTCTTCTTCTCCTAATATCTTAATTATAATATTGAAATTTCCATATCATATGTCACTATAGAACTATAATCTAAATAGAGTACCTCTTCGAAACAGTTAACTGGCAACTAAATTAATAGTTTTGTCAGGTTGGCATTAAGTTGAGTTAACTTTGTTATGTTGGCAGCAAGTTGAAGTTTTAAATGCATTTATCGCGGAAAAATTGATTGGGCACTGCTACTTCAATCCTGGGAATATTATATTACTAGCCGTCAGGCTCGCTTCGCTCGCCATATCCGTTTAGTCTGGACCCCCGACTGGATTGTCCTAACATATGATAAAAATGCTGAAATGAAAAATGCAGGCGTGCGAAGCGAGCCTGCTGATCTCATTCTTGGACGATCCAGTCGGGGGTCCAGGGGGCGGAGCCCCCTGGCTAGACGGATATGGCGAGCGAAGCGAGCCTGACGGCTAGTCTATAATTTAATAAAGGAAAGAATTGGCTTATACACATACAAGATAGGAAATTCACGCATCATCACGTCTGAACTACTCAACTGATTAACTTGAAATTCAGCATATTGATTTATTAATTTTTCAAGGATGGTTGTAATCCTTTTTCAAATTCTTTAAGATTTCAGTACTCATTTTTAATTTGAAACTGGCGGAGCACAGGTATCTGCTAATCTTAAATATATTGTGCAGCATACAATATTGACCGTAAATAAAAATATAAATCTAAGTAAGCCTACCCTTTTTTAAAATAATGATAATGGCATCATATAGACGAAACATGCTGTGACTGGGCAATTTCAAAAAGGGTACTTAGATTTCTATTTATATTTTTATATTCTAGAGTAGCCCCAAAGAAAAAAATGCAATATTGACCGTCTAAGTAGACGTATAGAGGTGCCAAACAATACAACACTCTTGGTCATTGTCTCTCTATTCTCTTCATTACGACGTTGCACTAATTCAATTTTGCAAGCCTTTCTATTCTTTATTTTGTCCACTCAATTGAGGTTAGTCTCTCTTTTTTGTCTCATCTCACACTTCCTCTCTTACATCTTTTGTTTTCTTCTCTCTCCTTACCTCTCCATCTCCTGACACTTTACTTTTTTTTTATTTTTTGTTGTATCACTCTTTTCTTCTTTTGTTGACTGTCTCTTTTTCTTTCTTTCATCTATTTTTCTCTCTCTTCTACCCTTTCTTTCATCTCCTTTTCTTTCACTCTCTCGACTATCTCATTTTTTATTTCATCTATTGTTGTCTCACTCCTACTCTTTCTTTTATATTTTGTTGTCACACTCTCACTCTCTTTTCATCTCTCTCTCTCTCTCTCTTCATCTCTCTCTCTCCTCACTCTCTCTCTCTCTCTTTCTCTCTCACTCTTTCTCTCTCTCTCTCTCTGTACGTGCGTGTTACGCCCTTGAAGCGCCTTAATTAATGCTGAAAGAGTGTCTTGAAAAAACGTAAGAGCAGCTCCAGAGTGGAGAAGAACTAAGGTTATACCCTGGAGCTATTCTTCACTATTACAAGATTACAACTGTTTTCCTCACACTGTTGTCAAGTTGTTTCTAGTCTAAATTTTGTCTATCTATAGTTAGGACCACGTTATAATGCAGGGCTCTCCAACTTACGACCCGCGGGCCACATCCGGCCCGCGAATGGATTTTGTCCGGCCCGCCGAGAGTTATAGCAACAGATTTAAAAAAATATTATTTACTAGCCGCCAGGCTCGCTTCGCTCGCCATATCCGTCTAGCCAGGGGGCTCCGCCCCCTGGACCCCGGACTGGATCGACCAAGAATAAAATCAGCGGGCTCGCTTCGCTCGCCTGCATTTTTCATTTGAGCATTTTTATCATATGTTAGTCGGGGGCCAGACTAAACGTCTGGCTAATCGGATATGGCGAGCGAAGTGATCCTGACGGCTAGTAATATAATATTCCCAGGATTGAAGTAGCAGTGCCCAATCAATTTTTCCGCAATAAATGCATTTCAATCTTCAACTTGGTGCCAACCTAACAAAGTCAACTCAACTTAATGCCAACCTGACAAAATAATTATTAATTTAGTTGCCAGTAACAACTGTTTCGAAGAGGTACTCTATCTAGATTATAGTTCTATAGTAACATATGATATGGAAATTTCAATTATATTAAGAGATTGGGAGAAGAAGAATATACATGCTAAAGACGAACTTTAAACCCTTAAAAATAACCTTAGAGTTAAAATATTGCCAAAAGATTTCTTAGTGCGCCTCTAAAGGGCCAACTGAACATACCTACCAAATTTGAACGTTTTTGGTCCGGTAGATTTTAGTTCTGCGAGTGAGTGAGTGAGTGAGTGAGTCAGTCAGTCAGTGAGTGAGTGCCATTTCGCTTTTATATACATAGATCCACATTTTTGACAACAAATGTGAGTTCAGTACTCTTCTCTCACTAGCCACTCCATTTGTATGTAATTTGTATTATTTTGTATGTAAATAAATAAATAAATTCCTTAATTAGTGTAAAATTAGCTGTGAACAAGCAGCTTTTTGGATCTACCTATAAGTGTGAGCAGACATTTTCAAAAATGATGTTTGTTAAATCCAATTGCAGAGCTTCTTTGTCAGATGAACATTTGTAATCAATTTTAATGATCGGAACCACAAAGTTTGATCCTAAATGGGCGGACATTTTAAGTGGAAAACGCATGCAATCTTCTCATCGAAAATAACTTTTTGTAAATTTGTATGTTGTCAAGTTTTCTCATGACCTTTTTACACTCAATAAATTGGACTTCGTATTAAAATGAAATGAATTGGTTTGTTTTTTCCTGTGCTTTAATTAAACGTACTTGAAACTCCTCATATCATTTTAATGGAAATATAATAATTCTACACCCCCGTCGTGTGCGTCCCCACAAGTCAAATTCCACGTACATCCTTGTTATTGGCCCTCTAAGCCTCCCAAGAATTAACAATGTGGCCCTTGGATGAGAAAGGTTGGAGACCCCTGTTATAATGACAGTATTTGATCAACATTGGTGTTGCTATCCTTGTCTACCATTCGGCAAATCAGATAGCGCTATCTTTTTCGAGCTACTCTCCAAAATCACAAGATTACAACTGTTTTCCTCACACTGTTGTCAAGTCGTGTCTATAGTGAGGTCCACGTTATAACGGCAGTGGAGAAAGATAGGAGGACAACGTTGCCGATCCTCTTCTATAGATTAACATTGGTATTGCTTTCCTTGTCTGTTATTCGACAAAGCAAATAGCGCTACCCTTTTCTAGCTCCGCAATAAGCTTTCAAGGGAAATAAACAGTTGAAATATCACATCAGATATACAGGTTTCAGATATCCTCTATGGAAGGCAGTGGCAAGGCAGAGAAACGTGGACCTCACTATAAATGGGTTTCAACCCTTGACGCTAAATGTTCACTTGATTGCAGTTTATAACACTGAATTAGATTTTTCAAGGTCTTGAAGTCACTCAACCAATGACAATACAAAGGTAATATCTATTAAATAACTAGTTAATATCATAGAGAAACAATAGCGTAAGTAGATATCCCATTGTATAGGGCGTTCATGTCGCAACTTTTACTGTTATCTCAAGCCGATTACTGTTGATTATTGTCTAATTTCACTGTTTTTTTGGGGTGAGAGAGTATGAACGGCACAATATAAGAGACTACCAGTGTCACACAGCTTCACGGGAAAGAATTACATGAACTATCGCTTGAGATAACAGTAAAAGTTGCGACATAAATGCCCTATACCATGGGATATCTACTTATGCTATTGTTTCCCCATGTTAATATCTAGTAAATAACTAGTTAAAGTTTATATGAAAGTAAATATGAGTTGGATAAAAGAGAAGAAATTCTAGTTCTATTCTCAGATTCAACAAGTAAACACTCCATTGTTAACAAACTTATAACTTCTCTAGAGCTAAAGAACAAACTTATTCCAAGCTGAAGAACATTTTCGAATTATAATTGCAATTTGCAGCAACAACGTAACAAGTACACGACACTGATTCTCTAGAATTAGAGACGATACAAATAACGTGCTCCGTCTGAAGTATTTCATGAAAATAGTGAAGGATTTGAATAAATTAGATTATGTCTGACTAGTTTAGAGTGATCACAACGAGAAAACATGAGAGGAAAATGAGCAATGAGAAGAAAAACAAGGAAACTTTTGCCAATTAGTTTTTCCAATGAAAAATCTTCGAAGTGCCTGAAGCATGTGATAAAGGAGCTGTAAGGAATAAGGGAATAGAGGGAGAGCTCCAAGAATTTTTTTCAGGAGTAAGTTGAAAATTATTTTTGATAGAAAGTTTGGGAGGTAGAAGATCGACAGAGTGACATAACCTTTCTTGTATTTGTTGGCAGATGACATCATGAAAATAATGTTGAGTTGTGAATGTTTAAGACTATAAAGAGGTCTACGTAATAATGACAATGTTCTGTAAAATATCTGTTATTTACATATTAGTATGTAGTCTAAAAATCTGGTGTGGCGCACTCACACAACTTTCCTTGCCGTTATGAAAATTGATCACCTGACGCTAGTGTTCACGCGCATCTCAAGTCTTCTAATTCTAAGATCTGAGCCAGATGGTGAAAGGACAATAGCGCTGCAGACACACGAAGTCTGTTATCTCTTCATAGTGAATGATTGAATAGAATCAACAGTTGCCAACAGTTTACAATTGGATAATAACATTATCTCGAATTTCGAGCTTATTTCCAATTTTAGGTGAAAATGGCACTGAACATTAATTGTAGAGATTTTTATGCTCAATCTTTTCCACTTGAAATTTTTTGTTTAAATTCTATCTGAAGCCTGATAATTGGGAATCTAAAATCACACTTTGCATTGATGGGGCGGAGCTCCTGAAATTTTTACAGATATGGGACTTATGGCAGTTGATAGAGCTTATCAATGACTATTTTAGGTATAAATTTGATCAAAATCGTTGGAGCCGTTTTTGAGAAAACAACAACATTTTTGACAACATTTCCGCAATTTTAGCCGCCATCTTGAATTGGATTTGTTCGAAATTGTTCGTGTCGGATCCTTATAGGGGAAGGACCTCAAGTTGCAAATTTCAAGTGATTCCGTTAATTGGGAGATGAGATATCGTGTACACAGACGCACATTGATACACTCATACACACACACAACACACACACACACCACACACACACACACACACACACACACACACACCACACACACACACCACACACACACACACACACACACAACACACCACACACACACACACACCACACACACACACACACACCACACACACACACACACACACACACACACACACACACACAACACACACACACACACACACACACACCACACACACACCACACACACACACACACACACTTACAGACCAATACCCTAAAACAATTTTTTGACTCAGGGGACCTTAAAACGTATAGAGATTTAGAAATTGGGGTACCTTAATTTTTTTCGGAAAGCAATACTTTCCTTACCTATGGTAATAGGGCAAAGAAAGTAAAAAGAGATTAATTCATTCAAAATCAAAATCCAAGACTCCATTTTAATCTATGTTCAAACAACTTCAGCTCTATATTATTAATTGTAACCATGTCAATAATATGGAATCATTCCAATCTAAATTAACTTTGAATTATTTAGCTTCATGATCCATAATTTTTCAACAATCATGAATATTCAGCGAGCTTCTCACCCTATTAATAACTTGCCAGATGGAATCCACTTGGACCTCAGAGATATCCAGACTATATTTTCTTGGATGTGACTGTTAATTAGAACGGCTATCACCAGCAGAAGTCAGAGGACAAATTTAAAGATGTTTTCTGTCTCTTTTCGCTCTATTTTCAGCCGTCTTTCCCCTCTCACTCATTCTACCTTTTTCTTTCAACATGGCATTGTTTTCCCAGCGGATTAGCCCTCAAGATAAGCTTTTTAATTAAGGTTTTCAGTTTGATGAGACTAGTCTGATTAGGTGCATTTCTTGTTGATATTTTTCATGTGGATCATTAGTAGAGTCTGTCTCAAACGTATCTCTTTAGGACCTCACTATTTCAGTACGTCAAGTTTTCATATTGACCCTTGCGGAGCACTGGTTATCTGCTATGGTGGGGACGTATTCTCGCAACTCCGCCCTCACAGGTATAAAATAAAGACAGTCATTCTATTCTATTCTATAACGTGAGGTCCACGTTATAATGGCAGTGTTTGATTAGCAATGGTATTGCTATCCTTGTCTATCATTCAACAAAGCGGACAGCGCTATCTGTTTCTCGCTTTGCTCTGTTGCCAGATCGTCTTTCAACAAAGTAGAATTAATAAATAATTAACAAAATAAATATTCCTACATTGGTATGGTGGATTTAAGTTTCTCAAACTGGACTTCAAATTTGCAAAATTCATTCATTCTACACTTAACTTGAATGACGGAAACATAACTAATGTGAAGAAAGATAGGAGAGCAACATTGCCGATCCTCTGTCTTCTAAATGCCATCTATAGACGGTAGCTGATACAGGTTTATTGATGTAATAGTAACTGTTCATTCTTTTGGAGATTAATTGATAGTAAATATTTCATGCGTCGAGAAAATAAGTTTGTTTCAATAATTCTTATGAATTAGATTGAATTTGTTGTTAATAAGTTATATTTCTACATTGTTAGAAAGTGATCTGGCAACGTTGTGGAGCTAGAAAAAGATAGCACAAAATACTTAGTCTTAATTGTGAAAATTTTAAATTATTAAAAAATATAGTCTCCTGCTTAATAAAATGTAATTGATTATTTCAAACGAGAATGTACAGTTTTTATTACATCAATAAAACTGTATCAGCTACCGTCTATAGAAGGCATTGACAAGACAGAGGATCGGCATCGTTGTCCTGCTAACTTTCTCCACTGCCATTATAACGTGGACCTCACTGTGGTATGAAACATAGTCACCTACTAGTGAAAACAATATTAATATAGTGAGGTCCACGTTATAATGGCAGCATTTGATCAACTATCCTTGTCTATCATTCGACAAAGTAGACAGCCCCATCCTTTTCCAGATCCGAAATAAGCTTAACGAATATAAACAGTTGAAATATTAAATCAGATATACAGGTGTCAGCTATCCTTTATAGAAGGCAGTGGCAAGGCAGAGAATCAGCACGCACGCTTTTTACCCATCTTTTCTCCACTACCTTGCTATAGATAGGTTTCAAGCCTTGGCGCTGAATGTTTTACTCAATAAATTATTGAAATTTGTAACACAAAATTTAATCTTCTATCATTCTATCTTCTTTCTTTTCTCTGCTCCTCTCTCTTCTCTCTTCTTTTTTCTTTCTTCTCTCATTTTTCTTCCTTCTTCATCCACTCTTTTCTTCTATTATACTATAATAAAGGAGTGAAATGGCTTATACACGTACGGGATAGGAAAGTCATGTTTGACGCATCATCACGTCTGAACTACTGGACTGATTAACTTGAAATTTTGCATATACATTCTGAATTGACCGAGGATGGTTATAGGCCGATTTTCAATTCTTCAAAATTTCATCATGTCAAGTTTTCAGTTTGTCAAGTTTCTAAATAGATCCTTGCAGAGCTTGGTTTACTATTGCTAACCTATACTAAGGAAGAAGTTAGTGTGAAAAACGGTTTCAGTCCAGTAACAAGAGATTGAATAATTAATGCGAAGATTTGAAAGAATTCAACCATTCCAAACGGTTTAGCACTGATGAACAATGCATGACTTCCGCGCTAAGTAGGATGACAAAATCGCTCTCAATGAAAACAAAAGTATTCAACGCTTCAAATACCATCTCATCCTTTTTTCTATCTCTCCTCTCTCTCTCTCGATTCTAATCTTTTCTCTTATCTCAATCATACGTCTCTCTCTCCCATCCCATTCTGTATCTTTCACGAATTTACCCTCAACTAACATCTATGTTTCTTCTTCGTATCTTACTGCTCTCTCTCTCTCTCTTTTTTTGAGTTAGTGGGGAGGATAGTTTTAATATTCTTTGCGAAGAATGGACATTGATATGTCCAAAGCTCCGCCAATTTATGTAGATGCATAACAATATGATTATTATCTATAGTTATTATATTACAAATTGCTTTTTCATATCATATACAGTTCAATAATTATTTTCTCAGTCTATATTATGTAAATTCATCTATAATTTTGCTGTATTGTAAGCTATTGTATATAAGTGTATAAGCCAGTATATATTGTAATCTACATAAATAAAGTACTCAATCCATCAATCAATCAATCAATCAATCTCTCTACCCGGTCTTGTGGAATGATATGGGAAGGATATTTTATATCCTTCTAAGAGAATCAGAAATTATTGGTTGAAACACCGCCGATTTATGAAGTTACATCACATTGTTATATTATCGTTATTCTAATTGCATTCTATATTTATTCTCATTGATTAATTATCTATACTTTATGGAATTCGTTGAATAACTGGCATTATCGTCATTTAATGTAAATTAGTGTATAAGCCAGTAAATATTGTAACATACATAAATAAAGAAATATAATCTAATCTGATCTCTCTCTCACTCACACTCTTTCTCTTTTCTCTCTATCTATATTCTATTCTTCTCTATCCTTCAAATTATTATATTTCTCTCTTTTTCTACAAATTTTTATTTTATTCTGTCTCTTTCACGTCTTTAACCTTTAACTATCACCATTTCATTCTCTTGTTTTCCTCCAAATTATACTTCTATCTCTCAGTTCTATTTTTCTCTCCTCTCTCAACTTTCTCTCCATCTAAATCTCTTTCTCTCTTTCCTCTTCAAATCAGACTTCTCTTTCTCTATCTCTCGATTGTACTTTTTTCTATTCTCCCAATCAAATACTTTTCTCTCTCTCTCATTTCATCTTTTTGTTTCATTCATCCATGTCTTCACTTTCTACCACCTCTTCTTATGTCTCTTCATCGTATCATACTTCTCTCTCTTTCCTTCATCCATTTCTATTTATTGTATGTCTTCCACGTCTCCTCCTCTTAACAACCATCTCCTCCTATTTTTCTCCTTCTTTTCATACTTCTCTCTAACCTTTCATCTTTTCATTTTATTTTATCTCTACCACGTTTTCCCCCAATCTACAATCTCTTCTCCTTCTTCTTCTTCTTCTTCAAATCGTACTTCTCTCTCCTCCTATATTCCTATCATTTCATATTCCTCTCTCTCTTTCTCACTCACTCTCTCTCTCTCTTCCATCTTTTCATTTTATTCTATCTCTACCACGTTTCCCCAATCTACAATCTCTTCTCTTTCTTCTTCTTCTCGAAATCGTACTTCTCTCTCCTCCTATCTTTATATTATCCATATTCCTCTCTCTCTCTCTCTCTCTCTCGCTCTCTCTTTATCTCTCTCTCTCTTCAATCTTTTTATTTTATTCAGTCTTTTTCATATCTTTCCCCCATAACGTTTTTTATCCCTTCTCAATTCAACAAGCGTTAAAAACCTGAAGAATGGCTTGACTAATTAATTGAGAATTGTCGGAATTTTGTGAGATAATGACGACAGATGAATGAGGAGCGAATTCTTTTGTTGTTGTGGAATTTGGTACTTATCGTATCGCTTTGTTACTGGAGCTGTGATTATCCTGGAATGATTTTGTCAAGTTCACGAATCAACGAGAGGTCATGAAAGTATTATTCTGGAGTTTTCTTCCACGGATACTCGCAAGATTAGTGTTGAATCGTTCAATAATGATTATGATTAGTCTATAAATGTTAATATACCTATGTTTTGGATATAAAAGGATAGGAATCTAAGTAGGCCTACCCTTTTTAAAATTGTCCGCTCACAAAATGTTTCGGCTATATAGTCTACTAGCCGTCAGGCTCGCTTCGCTCGCCATATCCGTCTAGCAAGGGGGTTCCGCCCCCTGGGCCCCCGACTGGATTGTCCAAGAATGAGATCAGCAGGCTCGCTTCGCTCGCCTGCATTTTTCATTTGGGCATTTTTATCATATGTTAGGACGATCCAGTCGGGGGTCCAGACTAAAGTCTGGCTAAACGGATATGGCGAGCGAAGCGAGCCTGACTGCTAGTAATATAATATTCCAAGGAATAGCTCTGATTGAAGTAGCAGTGCCCAATCAATTTTTCCGCGATAAATGCATATCAATCTTCAACTTGGTGCCAACCTAACAAAGTCAACTCAAATTAATGCCAACCTGACAAAATTATTAATTTAGTTACCAATTAACAACTGTTTCGAAGAGGTACTCTCTCTAGATTATAGTTCTATGTTAACATATGGTATGGACATTTTTCAATTATAATTAAGAGAATAAGAAGAATATACATGCTAGAAGACGAACTTTAAACCCTTAAAAACCACCCTTAGAGTTAAAATATTGCCAAAAGATTTTTTAGTGCGCCTCTAAAGGCCAACTGAACATACCTACCAAATTTTAACGTTTTTGGTCCGGTAGATTTTTAGTACTGCGAGTGAGTGAGTGAGTCAGTCAGTCAGTCAGTGAGTGAGTGCCATTTCGCTTTTATATATATGGATGATGCCAATATTGAGTCATGATAATGTCTATGATCATAATTTCAAGTTTCAAGTTTTATTGTTTACATCAACAATACAAACATCTCACCAGATACCTATAACCAACAATTTGAAGATTTTATGTACTTCTGAAAGGCCAATTCTAAATTTCTATACGTTTCAAGGTCCCCTGAGTCAAAAAAGTGGTTTTTGGGTATTGGTCTGTATGTGTATGTGTGTGTGTGTGTGTGTGTGTGTGTGTGTGTGTGTGTGTGTGTGTGTGTGTGTGTGGTGTGTTTTGTGTGTGTTGTGTGTGTGTGTGTGTGTGTGTGTGTGTGTGGTGTGTGTTGTGTGTGTTGTGTGTGTGTGTGTGTGTGTGTGTGTGTGTGTGTGTGTGTGGTGTGTGTGTGTGTGTGTGTGTGTGTGTGTGGTGTGTGTGTGTGTGTGTGTGTGTTGTGTGTGTGTGTGTGTGGGTGTGTGGTGTGTGTGTGTGTGTTGGTGTGTTGTGTGTGTGTGTGTGGGTGTGTGTGTGTGTGTTGTGTGTGTGGTGTGTGTGTGTGTGTGTGTGTGTGTGTGTGTGTGTGTGTGTGTGTGTGTGTGGTGTTGTGTGTGTGTGTGTGTGTGTGTGTGGGTGTGTGTGTGTGTGTGTGTGTGTGTGTGTGTGTGTGAGTGTGTGTGTGTGTGTGTGTGGTGGTGTGTGTGTGGTGTGTGTGTGTGTGTGTGTGTGTGTGGTTGTGTTGTTGTGTGTGGTGTGGTGTGTGGTGTGTGTGTGTGGTTGTGTTGTGTTGTGTGTGTGTGTGTGTGTGTGTGTGTGTGTGTGTGTGGTGTGTGTGTGTGTGTGTGTGTTGTTGTGTGTGTGTGGGTGTGTGTGTGTGTTGTGGTGTGTGTGTGTGTGTGTGTGTGTGTGTGTGTGTGTGTGTGTGTGTGTGTGTGTGTGTGTGTGTGTGTGTGGGTGTGTGGTGTGTGTGTGTGTGTGTGGGTGTGTGTGTGTGTGTGTGTGTTGTGTGTGTGTGTGGTGGTGTGTGGTGGTGGGTGTGTGTGGTGGTGTGTGTGTGTGTGTGTGTTGTGTGTGTGTGGGTGTGTGTGTGTGTGTGTGTGGGTGTGTATGAATGTATGTGCGTCTGTGTACACGATATCTCATCTCCCAATTAACGGAATGACTTGAAATTTGGAAGTAAGGTCCTTACACTATAAGGATCCGACACGAACAATAATTTCGATCAAATGCAATCCAAGATGGCGGCTAAAATGGCGAAAATGTTGTCAAAAACAGGGGTTTTCGCGATTTTATCGAAAACGGCTCCAACGATTTTGATCAAATTTTATACCTGGAATAGTCATTGATAAGCTCTATCAACTGCAACAAGTCCTATATCTGTAAAAATTTCAGGAGCTTTGCCCCACCTATTCAAAGTTTGATCTTGGATTCTCAATTATCAGGCTTCAGATACAATTTAAACAAAAAATGGAAAAGATTGAGCATGAGAAAATCTACAATTAATGTTCAGTAACATTTTCACCTAAAATTAAAAATAAGCTCGAAATTCGAGAAAATGTGATTATCCAATTGCAAACTGTTGGCAACTGTTGATTCTATTGAATGATTCACTATGAAGAGATAGCAGACCTCGTGTGTGTCTAGCGTTATTGCCCTGTCACAAGCTGGCTCAGATCTTTGAATAGTAGACTTGAGATGCGCGTGAACACTAGCGTCAGGTGATCAATTTTCATAACGGCAAGGAAAGTTGTGTGAGTGCGCCACACCAGATTTTTTATATTGAAGAGTAACGGAAAAAATACCTATTTTTTCGCTGTGATTTCGATAATAACCCCTCATCTATCGCCTTGGAAACAAGATAAGGAGAGCATTAAAGCTGGATTCGCACACAACAGTGTCAGTGAACGGTGAACATATAATTCCCATGAGTCCAAATGGGAGTATTCATACTGAACTGACCGGGCTCAGTGGGAATAGTCCTATTGAAACTTGTAGGAATTATATTTTCACTGTGACTCTTGTGTGCGAATCCAGTTAATAGGTGAAGAATAGATTCCATGAGTTTGTTCAAAGTATTATAGGACTGAAAGGAAGACGAGTGAAGAAGGAGGAGAAGAGGATGGAGAAAAAGAGAAACAGAAAACATAGATGAAGAATGGAAGAGGTAAGAAACAAGATATAGAATTGTAGAGAACAGAAAGGAAAAGGGATAAGGTTGGAATGAGATGAAGTAGAGGAGAAGGAGGATTTGAGGAAGAACGGAAAGAGAAGGGAATGGAAGGAGTGGGAGAAGAAGAAGAAAAAGAAGAAGAGGAATGATCAGGAGGATAAGGATAAGTTGAAGGTGATAATAGAACAACGAGTAGGATTATACCATAGAGAAACAATAGCGTAAGTAGATATCCCATGGTATAGGGCGATTATGTCGCAGCTTTTACTGTTATCTCAAGCCGATTACTGTCGATTATTGTCGATATTTACTGTTTTGACCGGGTGAGAGTGTATGAACAGCAAAATATGAGAGACTACCAGCGTCATAAAGCTTCACGGGAAAGAATTACATGAACTATCGGCTTGAGATAACAGTAAAAGTTGCGACATAAACGCCCTATACCATGGGATATCTACTTATGCTATTGTTTCTCTATGATTATACATAGTAAAGACTTTCCATGATGAAGAAAGAGAAGTGAATAGGACGAAGTAGAGAGGTGTGAAGAAGATGGAGAAACGAAAAAGAAGAATAAGATGAAGAGGGGAAATGAAAGAGCAAGAAGGGATGAAAGAAAGAAGGAGTAAGAGGAATGGGAGAGAGAGGGGAGGACGAGATGGTGAATCCAAAACAGGAAGAAAAAAAATTAGTGGGAAATATGATGGAATGGGGAAGGAAATAGAAGAAGAAGGAGAAGAATAAGGAAAAAAGTCAGGATATAAAAGAAGAAGGAGAAGTAGAAGAAGAAGGAGAAGTAGAAGAAGAAGAGGAAGGAGAAGTAGAAGAAGGAGAAGGAGACATAGAAGAAGAAGAAGGAAAAGTAGAAGAAGAAGAAGGAGAAGTAGAACAAGGAGAAGGAGAAATGGAAGAAGAAGAAGGAGAAGTAGAAGAAGAAGAAGAAGTAGAAGAAGAAGAAGGAGAAGTAGAAGAAGGAGAAGTAGAAGAAGAAGAAGAAGAAGGAGAAGTAGAAGATGAAGGAGAAGTAGAAGAAGAAGGAGAAGTAGAAGAAGAAGAAGAAGGAGAAGTAGAAGAAGAAGAAGGAAAAGAGACAAGGTGAAGTTGAGAGTGAATAGAACGATGGTAGTGGTAGTATAGAATTTATATTTTATTAAAATGAGGACGATTATGAAGAAAAAAGAGAAACATGTATATGGAAGTAAATGGAGAATGTGGAGGAGCGAGAAAGAAAAGAGAAGAAGAAGGCGAAGATAAAAGAGTAGAAGAAGAAGAAAAAAAAATGGGGAAATAGAAAAAAATATTTCCAATCAGAGATTGAAAAAAGCAATATTGAAGAATGAAATGAAATGCTCCCCCTCCACGACACTATACAATCACCATTATAAAACAATATGAGCGCAAGAGGCAACCGATTTTCAATTAATAAATTTCTGACAATAGATGGCAAAGCAAAGCGTCTCCAAATCCCTACTGTAAACAGCACCGATATTCACTGCAAACTGTGTGCATCTTCCAATAATTGAAGACAGTGTTAAAGTGTCCTCTTCAACAAAATTCCTGGGACTTATAATAGATCAGAGTTTTACTTGGAAGGAGCATATTCAGGTCCTTGCAAAAAAACTAAATCAAGCTTATTTTGTAATTCTCACCCTCTCTCACTCACTAGACAAAAGCACCCTATTGGCCGTCTACTACGCATATGTCTACTCATATCTAAGCTATGGAACCATTTTCTGGGGAAATTCTGTTGATAGCTGTAAAATTTTTATAACCCAGAAAAAAATAATAAGAGTCATTTGTGGATTGAGATCAAGAGATTCTTGCAAAGCATTCTTCAAAAACCTAAACATTCTTACGCTACCATCCATTTTTATCTATCAATTGTTGGTTTTTGTTAAACAGAATTTAGATAAATTTTAATTCTGCACAGATAATCACGGGTATAATACACGTAATAGTAGTCTCATTGCTTTTCCAGTACATAGGCACACAGCTCTAGAAAAAACTCCATTCTACTCTGGAATGCGTTATTTTAATAAATTACCTGCAGCCATCAGAAATCTAGATTCAATAAACAAATTCAAACTAACAGTCAGAAAATTGCTAGTAGAGAAAGCCCTATACTCTGCTGCCGAATTTTAATTTGTGAAAAGGGGCTGTAGAATGTAACTTAACTTTTTGTGACTTTCATTTCCATGTGAATTTGATGAGATACATCATAGAGTGTATTTATTTATTTTACTTTTAAAGAAGTTAGAACTAAGTCTTTTAGATATAATTTTGTTCTAGTATTGACATGTCACCAGTCAAATGAGTGTTACTCAAAAATTGATGTAATGTGACAATAAATAAATGAAATGAAATGAAATGATGGATGGGTAGCAATCATTCTATTTAGCATAAAAAATGCTGACGATATTTTACTATAGTGAGGTTTACTATAATAGCGGTGGAGAAAGATAGCAGAACAACGTTGCCGATCCTCTGTCGCAATATTACATAAGATATATCTGCATCAGCTGTCCTCTATAGAAATCAGTGGCAAGGCAGAGAATCGTCAACACTGATCCTCTATCTTTCCTCACTGCCATTATAACGTGGACCCCACTATAGTACTCAGACTCAAACATGCCTAATTTTTGAAGAAGAAAATTTTCATCAGACACTTAAGCCATTATTTCACGAACGTAGACTGTGTCTTTCATCTCGTGAGGTTTCAAAATCTTCTTCACCCAAAATTTATTACTCAAAGGAAACTTATGCTGCTGATTATAATGATGATGACGATGATAAAGAAGAAAAAGAAGAAGAAGAAGATAAATAAGGAGAAGATGACGAAGTTGATGATGATTTTGTTCTATATGATGACAGTAATGATTTTGTTGATGTTGCTCTTTTCATGCCTTTGCGTGAATAAGATGCTCTCAACCCTTATGAAACCTTAATACATAACGACATTGTTTCTCAAAGTACAACCCCTTTGCAACACAACAAACCCTTCCGCTTTGAGGGTTGAATTCAATTTTTGTATCAACTTACTCTCTTGGCAGTTGAGCCTTTCTCACACCCTTATAACTATTCTCTCATCTCCAGACAAAAGTTGTTCTCATTGTCACGTACTTATTATTCCCACTCGTTTTCTCTCTCTCTTATTATATTACAAATTACTTTTTCATATCATATACAGTTCAATAATTATTTTCTTAGTCTATATTATGTAAATTCATCTATAATTTTGCTGTATTGTAAGCTATTGTATATAAGTGTATAAGCCAGTATATTGTAATCTACATAAATAAAGTATTCAATCAATCAATCAATCAAATCTCACTCTTTCCTTCTCCCATCATACTTGGCTCTTTTTTCACATTACCTCTTATTAGACATTTCACTCTGTCTAGCACTGTTCTCTCTCTCTCTCTCCTCTCTCTCTCTTACACACTGTCTTGCTTTCTTTTTGAGATGGCAGGACTCAATCTCTCTTACTATCATGCTCTCTCACTCATTCTATATCTCTCTCTTTCTACTCTCCTTTCACCGTCCATGACTCTCTTCTTATCATTTTAGCTCTCATTAGACACTTCTCTTCGTCTAACACTGTTTCTTTCTCTCTTGTACTCACTGTTCACCTTCTCTTTGAGGCAGCAAGACTTTCTCTCAAACACTCACTCTCCCTTGCACACTCTCTCTCTCTCGTTTCATTCTCTCTCACTCTTTGAGTCTTGTTTTTCCAGCATTCAAATTAGATCTTCAGTGACACACCATGTTCTTTGTCAGCTGTGGAAAATCTCTGAGTTCTCATATTTTAGAGTTGTTATCAAATTTAGCTCGGATTTCAAACGTGTAGCATTTGGGTTTCAGCTTGAGACTTCTAACTTCTAAAATCCAACTTCTAGATGATTGTTCAGTTATGATTAAGCACGACACTAATACGGGTTACTTGTAATCGACTTTGATATTTTTCCAATTTGATGAGGGTTTTGATTGCTCAGGTATAAGAACAAATTATAGTATTGTCACATTTCAAACCAGAAACCACAACCACAACACCAGATACAGGAATCTTCTCATCACCAGTGTTGCAAGGAAGGCACTATACCAGACACATTTCAATCATTTAGCACCGAAATTATATAATCTACTTCCTGCAAACTTTAAACAGATTACATCCTAGAAGTTCAAAACAATAGGCACAATTGGTTGATAGCAAAGGAAGACAGAACATAGAAAAACATTATTTCAAATAACAACTAACGCCTAATGACTTACCAAACACTAACTAATTAATAATACGCTCAAAAAAACTAACAAAACCCACTCTAGAACATGGTACGCCATAGTGGAGTAGGTCAATTTCCACACAGAAAACTAAACAAGTAGAGGACACATTATAAAAATTTTTTTGTAACTAACTATTGTATGTAATACTGTAATTTATCTAATTTTTTGTGTAATTGATGTTGTAGTTTTAGTTTTTTTGGGAAATAAACATTTTATTTATTTATAGTAAACTCAATCTTACTTGGAGTATAAGTTATATAATTATGCTTACATAACGAGTCTCAAATAAATGTGATCTAAATTTGGGAGAGAAATAGTACAAGGAGTATCCTTAGTTTTCTCTCCCATTCAGTGCTACTTTGTAAAATTATAAACAATAAATAAAAATGAAATAAATAAATGTTGAGTGAACCAACTCTTCTTTACAGAAGACTATAGCAATGAAGAATAGAATAAATCAGGAAAAAAGAATACTGGAAATTGGAACAAATATTGATTACTTTAGTGGAAAAATAGATTTCCAGAAACGACATTCAATTCTCAACCAGATA